>NC_134409.1:7360659-7585659 GCF_038048845.1 Mixophyes fleayi
ACAGTAGTGCACGCAGCATTGCCCATGTGTATTATGGGGATAGGAAGAGTTGGAGAGCAGCCAAGCACTGTCTAAAATTATAACCACGCCCCCATGCATGCTGGTCACGCCCACTGGCGGCGTGGTGTGGAAACCCCCCTCTACAAATCCTGCGTTTACCCCTGCTTAGAGTTCTTCTCAGACAGCGTCTATAATACATTCATTGTATCTGAGATTGCAACACATCGGTACTGAGAATCACAATGAGGCAGAAGACATTTCCGGTCAGGATTCGGACAAGATGCTCTGCGTGGTCGTCTGAACTATGGTTATCCCTTCCGACTGGAACTGTTGGCAAATGTTAATCATGCAGATTAAAAGCAGAAACACAACAACGAGGTCATCGATGGTGCTGAGGATCCCGCACAGAGGGTCTGTGATGACATCTAGCGGCGGGGACAAACACATGATGGCGCCAAAGGAGCAGACCACTATCCTGAGACAGAAGATCCAGACAAGTCCGCCCATCGTGAAGATCCTCCTCAGTGCCAGGTGTGCCAGTGATGGCAGGTCACACAGGTAGTCCGTCAGCTGGGAGAGAAGCAGGACGCATTGTGAAATAACCACAGATTTCTTTTTAAAAGACAACTCGACAAAAAAATAAACAGCGGATATGAGTCAAAAAATATTATGTTATATTTACTGGCCATTCCCTTGTGTGTGGGTTCACAAATGTGTGCGGTATATTTGTTACAATGGAGAACGTCAGCACACGTACGTTTCCACGGCTACAATTTGATTTACACGTAAAGATATCATCAGCAATTCATAAACTGGCACCTGGATTATGGATGAGCGAAATAAGCAACAGATCTAAAGATACGTGTGAGTCAAAATAGGGCGCATCTCAAACGGGTGTGATTAACTTGCATCTGCACGACCTTACTGTACTGAATGTACTCATTAATGCCCCCGTTCCGCCTCTCAAGGGCAAGGGGTCCGCAAGTATAACACACATTTGTCTCAGAATACGGGCAGACGTTGTGCAATGACAAACTATACACTAGACGCAATTTTGCGTTGCACAGATGGACTTGTGTGCAGCACTGAGCATGCATGAGATTTTTAGCTGCAAACAAACGGTTTATTTCTTTTTCCTAAATATATATATTTGACCGAGAAATGCAGAAACATGGTGTGCAGTATAGAATTATCGTTACTGATTTTGAATTTTATATGATTCCTACTTTTAGAAGATATAAGGGGAGGGGGGATCTATGCATTTCATACTCTATGATGATTGTTATATGATATGATATAATATAATCACTAGACCTGTCAGCTTAAGGTTTAATTAGAGTAATATTAAAGAGCCACCCACAAGGAAAAGAAATGCACTGTTTCTACCTAATATATATAATGATATACTTACAGGTCGCGGTTTCCCAGAGAAGCGATTATTATAATGTCTGATGTCCTGTACGATCTCTTTACTCATCTTATCCTGCTGAACGTCATCAAGATCATTGTAGAGGATGTGAACCTATGAGAGGGACATGATGACAACTTGTTAGGACACTTCTGCAGCGCTAAGTACTAGGATTGATAACAATCACTACAGATAAGAGATTAGGGACGTGGTACGCAGGATGCCTGGGGCAGACAGGTGAGTGGCATTCATAGCGGGAATATATACACCCTCTACTTCATTCTGTATCCGATTTTATTCCTGAAGTTTGGTCAAATAAGAGCAGATTGTAAAAGACAGTAAGTACCTTTTGTCTGCAGAGGGGGCAGCTAATGGCCCCCAGCCAGGGGTCATGCTTCCAGTACTCCATGAGACAGGAACCTAATTGATACAAAGACAACAGTCCATATTACAACTTCTGCTTTCTGCAAATAAACAATATTTAGTCAACGATGTTACACTCTTAGTAATAGAAAGAAGATGATTATTGTCACAAGCAACATTTTGACCACTCTGCCTCTAAAGGAATTGAACTCCCCTTTAGTTCCTGCCCCCCCAGGTGTAGGGATTTGGTAGGGATCCATCTCCTGGGACCATCCAATCAGGTGGCACAAAACGCTTCCTGTCCTAAGTGATCACATGACTTCTGTACTGATTCCAGCTGGGTTCTCTTCACTCTATCTATGTTCCAATCTACTGTCGCTGAACGTAGACAAAACGGGGATTTAAAAAACGGTATATAGGTTCCTGCAAGGACTAGGAGCCCCTCTGAGTAAATTTGGATAAGTGAGTGAAAGGATGGCTATTAGGAGGATGAGGGGGTTAATGAAGAATGATGATGATGATGATGATGATGATGAAAGGGAGTTAATGACTGCGGGAAAATGAGGGGTTAATAAATGATTAACGTCAATAACCACAGCCCCTGCCAGTGGATGAGAGGGGGGAGGGGGGGTGCAATGCATATCATACAAGGGGGACTGGAGATGAAGTGAAATCATAATGGGGAAGGTGGGTGATTATATTTATATTTATAATGGAAAATATTATTTATTATAAGGTGGTAGATCAGGTGAAACCATTATGATGCCGGGGGAAGGTGAGAGTGTGATGGTGGGCAGTTATTAGGATGGGGTGGAATCTCCTGGGTGCACACCCTAAGGAGATGTACTGGGTATCTCTATGGTGTTATTGAGCATGTATGTAAGACAATGAGATGGGGAACAGTCAGCTTATAGGTAGATTTGTAGCAATTTAATTCTAAATGACAATGTGTCCTTATTGTTACGCATACAGAGGTTTCATTTTTGCATGAGATATTAATGCTTCATTTCCTGCCAAAGGATATTCCAATTGTTAGACAATCGGTAGATATCCCAGGATGTTAGGGGTTAAGCAGCGTGCAGATCTACACTGGTGCCTGCGTTTATTCATGACAAGCGGGATACTGACCACCATCCCAGTGAACACATGAATACATATTTGTAGCTGGGTTTCCTGTCGGTTTCCTGGACATATGTTTCGGGATCAATGAGAAAATGAAAGGGCAGCTGAGCAGGAATTAGAACAAATTGCCCGAGACGTTTCCTGCCCCCCATTTGTGACAGTGTACAAGGTATACAATGACTTATTCACTTGGCTGAGAGCCTGCCCCAGTTATTATTTGTTGTAATGAGGCGGCATTGGGCCAGATCCCCGGGCACTTCCTGCGGAGAGCTGCCCAGCTGGCTCCAACGTTTACCAGGCAAACACAACCTCTCAGTAGCTGTTTCCTCCACTGTCCGGCCTGTGCCCATAAGTGCCTCGGTTTTAAGAGCTTACAATCAATTACTTAATACATGGAGACTATTCTACATGTCACTTCCTCTCAGTCATATAACAAATGACTTCTATCTATAGTATCTTTGTGTAAGTTCCGTTAGAAAAATAATAAATGTATTTAAAGATAAATCTAACCCCCAATGGAACTTTTATTATACACGAGGATGCTACTATATATTTCTGTTATACGGGGGGCACTATTTATATTTTTATTAATAATGGGGGCACTAATATTTATATTATTACTAATGAGGGACCAAGCAGTTAATTACCCGGGTACCCCCTGGTCTTATCAGGACAGGCCCAGTACTACTAAACCGCAGGGGCAAACGCAGGATTTGTAGAGGGGGGTTTCCACACCACGCCGCCAGTGGGCGTGACCGGCATGCATGGGGGCGTGGCTATAATTTTAGACAGTGCTTGGCTGCTCTCCAACTCTTCCTATCCCCATAATATACATGGGCAATGCTGTGTGCACTACTGTTAGGTGCACGCAGCTCTCCCTTTTCAAGCAGAGCCGTATGAAGCGGGGGCAGGGTCCAGCCACCTCAATTATACAGTGCTCCAGACTTGGAGGGGAGTTTCCGGGCACTAGGAAACCCCCCCCCCCCCACCCCCTCGGTTTACCTATGTGTGTATGTATATATATATATATATATATATATATATATATACACAGTTGTGACTGGGGGGGTATATGGGGGTATGTCATAACACAACTTCTCCTACCGTCTGCATTGTAAAATGACCAACTTACAATCACATTACATCTTTCATTCCGCCACTTCTAAATGTCCACTTCAACCACCACCTGATATGTAAGCAAAGATTCTTCCTGGATCCATACATTAAACAGATTCAGTCTTACGTAAAGAAGTCTCTGAACATGTTGCCATATTTCATCCATTTTCAGCACAGACTATCTGCAGTGGTCGCTGATATACAGATACCATGGGTAATACGCAGCAGTGCGGCAGTCTAGCGGGCAGCAGGGGGCGCTGTGCCGCGCTGGTCACACATGCACCATCTGTAGCAGTTTTGGCAAAACTGAGCTGAGGGTTTAAAAATAGCCAACAAATCAGGTGTTGGTTTTGAAATCACAATCTCCTCGTGGACATGTTTAGGTCAGGCATTGCTGGGCATAGCGCCATGGAGGCAAGGGCTTCAGGTGATGCAATAAGTAAGCAAAAAAAGAGATAAGCTTTAACCCTTACTCTGCTAAATGGTTTACAACAGTTGAAGGCTGGTGCAACAGAGAGCAAGCTCATGGTTATATGGCAAAGTCATTATTTGCACTGCAATTGATAGGAATATAAATCTGCTGCTGCAGGACAGAATGACCTTGTCACGTTACCTGTAAATGTTAGGAAGGAGTAAAGGAGGAAGTGTGTGATTTTACCTCCTGATCTGCATTCTCTGCCAGGTAGAGGCACCGTCCTGCCATATTGCAGTGTTTTTTCCCCCCATCTAATCATGTAAAGTAAATTAGTGTCTAATATATTTTGTTTTATTACGAGCTGACATCTGATGATTATGGAGGTAGATTACAAGCACGAAACAGCCAGGGTGCAAAATCGTCTTTGGTGCAGCGCTTAAACTGCAGAGGAAGACGGAATGTGCTGATGGGGCGTGATGGGATCAGCTGGATGTAATGAGAGCGCTCCTCGCTATGTACAGAGTAGGGGAACTGATGCACATAGTTTTGCAGAGCGGTACAAAAACAAGATTATATTTTGCGGAAATTTAGTTTTAGTTTGCAAAGAACTTGAAGTTTGTCATGGGAGATAAGGTCACTAAACTTTTATTGAGGCACATTTTGAACCTCTCAGTTTATCTTTTGCAAACTGGGAGGAAGTTGAACCTTAGCCAAGCGCTACTGTTCAGATTTTTCCGCCATCCCACAAGCGCTAGACGCATCTCTAGCTTCCGGAGGCGTATTTCGAGAGTGTGAATTGCGCTGATAGGACCATCTAGAATCTAGATGCACCGGGGCAAAACCAACAAATTTTGCAATCGCAAAGAGGACCTGTGTTCTCATTGTAGATAACATTCTCATTGGTGTAAACCACCAGGGGCTAGATTTACTAAACTGCGGGTTTGAAAAAGTGGAGATGTTGCCTATGGCAACCAATCAGATTCTAGCTTCCATTTATTTAGTACATTCTACAAAATGATAACTAGAATCTGATTGGTTGCTATAGGCAACATCTCTACTTTTTCAAACCTGCAGTTTATTAAATGTACCCCCAGGTGACCACCAGGTGGCGATCCAGAGCTTCTTCATTCAACTTGCAAATTAACTGAACAGTGTAGTTTATAGACACAATTCATATGCACTGAGACACAATTTAGTATAACTATTTGATGTGACAGTTGACAAAAAGAAAGGTTGGAATGGCGCTATTAATAAAATTCTCTGGGTAATTGTTAATTATATGGGCACCACTTGACTCCAGATCCTCTGTAGCTGCCTGCCACCAGCACTGTGTGCAGGTTGATATTATGAACAGACAGAGTCAGACGTGCGTGACAAAGTGGACTGACATGATGCTTGAGTTGGGGAACAGAGGCAGAACCAGGTGACAAAGAGATGGAGGGAACACAGTGATAAGCATAATGACAGGTGGGCGGAGTCCATGTCTCAGAGTGGTGCCCCTATAATTAACAAGTGCCATCCTGTATTTTCCTATGTGATTGCTCCCATTGTACTGTACACTTTTAAATTTGTATCATCCCTCCCTAATCCTCTGCTTGCCCCTGCCTCGCTCTGATCCGTCCCCACGCACCTTGAGGTCAATTCTGGGTTTCATATGGGTGATATGGTAATAATTTGCATTATCATTTAAGATGGCTTTATCAAAATCCTCACAAAGGTCCTCAATTAGAGCAAATTTAGCTAAAGGGTGCAAATGTTCACTGGAACAAACCACGATGCGATGTAAGGGGTGAAAACACAAGTATTTTGCAAGCAGGTAAAATACCCGTTGCTTATGCATGTAGCGCTCTGGGCAGCTTTATTTAACGCTGTTATTTACGGTTGAGCTAAGGTGCGCCCCCCTCTCAACTTCAAATCTGTCCAAACAATTTATATTTGCAGCACAACATGGTTTTGCTTATAAGAAAATCTGCACCTTCTAGCACCCGACGAGCATGCATGTGAACACGGGGAGAACATACAAACTCCACGCTGATAATAACTGTACCCTCTGTTATATGTCAGTTATATACTAATTGAAATTGGAAATAATTAGCACAGATTTCCCTCTGTGTTTCATATTTTTCATGATTGTAGTTTCTATTCGTCTTGCGTATAAAAGTGAATTAATAGACAAATCCTCTCAAAATAAAAAGTAGCTGATCAATACTCATTATCTACTTAGTACAATGGCTAAACTTATTAGTTACCTTGTTAGCACATAATTATTACACAACAAAACATGGCCTACTAAATAAAACTGTATTACACAACTTTTTTTTTTTTGTTTAATGATAATTTTAGTTTCAACAGAAGCTCCTCAGATTTATTTAAACTTTAGTACCTCTCATATGTTGCAATAAATCAATGTTTCTAAATCCACTAATCAAGGGCACGGGGCGTGTCATGTTTACCTACGGGACAATTACAAGCACAGATAATAGACCAGGCCTATGGGATCTGTAGCTTCTGACTGATGAGGGTAACTCCTAGCAGGACAGAATACAACTGTTCTGATACGCCTGGTTACCTCCTACATGATGCCATATCACGTTCAGACCCATAGGAAAGAATATGAGCAGCTGAGTTTCAAGTTATTTCAGGTGTTTTGTGACCTGCTAGCGTCTAATCATATCCTGTGTGTTATATTTTTACAAGGGAGGGCAAGAGCTGAAGAGCTTCCAATTAAACATCTACTTGTAGTCAACGATTTATTGGCTTTTATTAATCTTGTACTGCATACCACATAAAAAGTTTATTTGATATTTTGCCCATAATTTTCCTTAATTATCTTATATAGGAGACAAAGGTAAACTGACGGCTTAAATTAACCCCTATTCAGTCATCATTATATTGAATTAATGTGTTTATTGTGATCGCTTGTCCTTTACAGAGCGATTGTCACATTTTCTGCAAAAAGTGGAGTGAGGGTTGTGTACATCAGAGGAACCCCGACATTAACTCAAACTAGTTCCTGCACATTGCTTATATCAGATGTACTGACTTTATATAATCTGCCTGCTGTGATGTTAAAGTCACCTACACCTTGGAGGCAGGAATTTTCTGGGCTGAAACAGTGTTCACAAGAATGCAGTCTATCCATTTCTAGGAACCAGTGACATCACTGAGAATGCAGCCTAACCATTTCTAGGAACCAGTGACATCACTGAGAATGCAGCCTAACCATTCACTGGGAACCAGTGACATCACTGAGAATGCAGCCTATCCATTTCTAGGAACCAGTGACATCACTGAGAATGCAGCCTAACCATTCACTGGGAACCAGTGACATCACTGAGAATGCAGCCTATCCATTTCTAGGAACCAGTGACATCACTGAGAATGCAGCCTAACCATTCACTGGGAACCAGTGACATCACTGAGAATGCAGCCTATCCATTTCTAGGAACCAGTGACATCACTGAGAATGCAGCCTAACCATTCACTGGAAACCAGTGACATCACTGAGAATGCAGCCTATCCATTTCTAGGAACCAGTGACATCACTGAGAATGCAGCCTAACCATTCACTGGGAACCAGTGACATCACTGAGAATGCAGATTATCCATTCACTAGGAACCAGTGACATCACTGAGAATGCAGCCTATCCATTCATTAGGAACCAGTGACATCACTGAGAGTGCAGCCTATCCATTCACTAGGAGCCAGTGACATCACTGAGAATGCAGCCTATCCAGTCACTAGGAACCAGTGACATCACTTGGAATGCAGCCTATCCCTTCACTAGGAACCAGTGACATCACTGAGAATGCAGCCTATCCATTCATTAGGAACCAGTGACATCACTGAGAATGCAGCCTATCCATTCATTAGGAATCAGTGACATCACTGAGAATGCAGCCTATCCATTCATTAGGAACCAGTGACATCACTGAGAATGCAGCCTATCCATTCATTAGGAACCAGTGACATCACTGAGAATGCAGCCTATCCAGTCACTAGGAACCAGTGACATCACTGAGAATGCAGCCTATCTATTCACTAGGAACCAGTGACATCACTGAGAATGCAGCCTATCCAGTCACTAGGAACCAGTGACATCACTGAGAATGCAGCCTATCCATTCATTAGGAACCAGTGACATCACTGAGAGTGCAGCCTATCCAGTCACTAGGAACCAGTGACATCACTGAGAGTGCAGCCTATCCAGTCACTAGGAGCCAGTGACATCACTGAGAATGCAGCCTATCCAGTCACTAGGAACCAGTGACATCACTGAGAGTGCAGCCTATCCACTCACTAGGAACCAGTGACATCACTGAGAGTGCAGCCTATCCAGTCACTAGGAACCAGTGACATCACTGAGAGTGCATCCTATCCAGTCACTAGGAACCAGTGACATCACTGAGAGTGCAGCCTATCCAGTCACTAGGAACCAGTGACATCACTGACCTGATGTAACAATGACTCCAGTAACAGCCACCTGTGATAAGAGCTAGTGACTATAGCCACAATTAGAGCATGAACTGTGCTGGCAAATCTGGTAGATAATTAATATTATTCTTTAATTCTAAAGCACCAATATATTCTGCAGCATTGTACTAATAGGAGATCCAATGATAATACTACAGGATCCTACCTTGTAGGGCGTAACTAGGGCTGTGCGATAGGGGAGACCGCCCAGGGCGCAACACTGAAGGGGGGCGCAGTTTAAGAATATTTTAGGTTTATTTTGTTAAAATTGAGGGCGCCATTTTTTGTTTCTTCCCCCAGGTGCTCTGCTACTATGATACGGAAGATCAGGGGCCCTGCTAACTTCTCCATACACTGAAGATTCTCACATATATAACTCAACAAGAAAAGCCTCTAAGACACTGCACCCACTTCCTCAAAACTATACTCAAGTCTCATAATTTTGGGATGGAGCGTCTCCCAGCCATGACTGTAATGTTGTTAATATCATTGTCACCAAATGCTGCAGGCAGCTGATTGTCACTGTAAGATTTAAAGGCCAGATTTGACTCAGTCTATAAAAACAAACCTTTCTCATCTTTCAACCCAGTTTAACAACAAGCGACGATGCAAATAACGCTCACATAGGAGGGATGACGCAGCGGTATTGTTACTCACCACAAAACAAATGTCCGCAGTTGGTCTCTACCGGGGAAGTTGCTGTCTGAAGACAGACCGGGCAGTTTAAATCACTGTGGAAATGAGACTGACGACATTTATAAGTCTCCTGCAAAATTAAAAGGAAGGATTTAATAACTGGAAAAGCTGTAGAATTACATACCACTGCCCTCCTAAAATGAGTTTATGGATCATAAATAGATAATGGAAGATATGATTTTTACCCAGCTAGACATAGTAGAATAAGGCTTCAGGACTGGGCTACGTGCCCTGAAAACGCTTTTGTGTTTAGCCAAACAGCTTAGTACTGGATCCCAATCATCAGAATCATTTCATTGTACACTCACTTTATGGTGGGTTGGGGGGAACAGCCCGTTGTCCTTTCTTTGGAGATTCGAGTCCGGTTCATTCATTGTACAACACCTGAGAATATAATAATACATGCTTAGCACAGTGTATCATATGTCCATGCTAGAAAACACTGCAAAGAATTGGAGAGTAACCAGGTACAAGGAATTTACTGATATTAAAAATAAAATAGTTTTATTGTTGCTTTATTTTGCACAGGAGGAGCAATATCTGATGTGTTTCTGTGGGAAATATTGTTCTGTATTATGTATGTCACTCTCCAAATCTATAATGCCATAATAATGGATATTAAATAGTCATGGACATTAAGAATTGTTATATAACGAGGCAGTCCTTTCATGTGTATTTATACAGGTGTAAGCACCTCAGCAACATTTGGATACATAGTGAGATACATTGAAACATAAACATATACATATAACAAAATACTAAAACAATAAACAGACCAGGAGGTAAATGTATCAAGCTGCGAGTTTCCGGCGGGTTTGAAAAGTGGATATGTTGCCTATGGCAACCAATCAGATTCTAGCTGTCATTTTGTAGAATGCACTAAATAAATGATAACTAGAATCTAATTTGGTTGCTAAAGGCAACATCTCCACTTTTCAAACACGCCGGAAACTCGCAGCTTGATACATTTACCCCCTGGATGTTTTTCCATTTAGATGTCAGACAGGTATATTGGGAGCTAACAGAGGTGTTCA
Source organism: Mixophyes fleayi (assembly GCF_038048845.1). NCBI lineage: Eukaryota > Metazoa > Chordata > Amphibia > Anura > Limnodynastidae > Mixophyes > Mixophyes fleayi. The sequence continues at coordinate 7,371,288 of NC_134409.1, forward strand.
GCCATGTGTATGAAACCTAAAATAGGAACAGATTAATGGGCCTATTTCTTAAGCCTTTAGCCAGGCGGAAACAGCTTTTTCCACGTGGTTTATGGAATTTGTAAATAGCATGGTTATTTAGCAAAAGCCTAACGCAGGAGATATCATAGATAAGTATTGCATTAAACTGCACACACGGAACCTAAAGACTCCGGATCAGAACCCAAGGTAGAGTCATCGACTGAAACAGCCAATCATCGCCACCCAAGAGCACAAAAATCAAGTCGTTATGTATGTAGAAAGCGTCTGCGGACATCCACTATCCTGGGACTGCCTCCTATAACCTGCAGGCTACACACCTTAAAGCAGGGGCAGGCTGAACTTGGGGGGCATCTGCCCCCTTTGCCGGTCCCATAATGGGCTCAGTCACTGGGCTACCTCCATTTTTTTCCCTTTAAAAATGTTCCTAAAAGGCTGCTAAAATTGGTCCACTAATTCATGCACTTAAGCAGAATCATAACATCACAAAAGGGCAACAAATTGTGTTCCCTTGAGCCCACCCGTATAAATATTCACATATTAAGGCACGCAGCATCGCGAAATTAAAAGAAGCGGCAATTATGCAGCGCCAGCGTCTTTTTTCTGCATTCGTGACCGTCCTGTGTATACTTCTCTTTTGTGTATTAATTTCTGCAGCTCTGTGTTTGTGTATATACCGGTGGAATGTGAGTAAAAGTGCTTCCCAGTATTTATCACTATGTGCACACTTTCTCCAGTCCCATATTCTGCATCAGAGCCCTCGCCACGGCCGGCCTACGTTATATGACAGTGCTACAAGTGACGAATCGGGTTGTGCTGTGTATGAAGGTGTGTTGGGGCAGTACAAAGGTCTGTGTATACATATAAGAAAACTTGAGATAAAAGGAGAAAACCCAGTGACCTAGAGGTAGATAAAACCGGCCCAGAGAAGTTTACAAACAGAGCTCTGCCCTCTACAACCCCAGTCAATATGAACAGTAGCAGATTAACACTTTTCTCTCTCTACCTTCAATTATGCATGCATTATATTAAAGACTTCTATAAGACCCAACATAAATGAATTCCTGCAGATTGAGGGGACTGTGTATTGTTTGCTGTGTATTGTTTGCTGCAAAATAAGTCTTCATGTGAATGTAAAGATAGCCATATCCGATCACATGTCCACTGTAGGATTACGTAAGGTTGTTTTAAAAGTTATATGCATGTCGGTAATGTGAACGTACCATCTATAAATGTCAGAATAGCAAACCACCGTATACCAGCGCACTTCCACCACTAAAACTATTTTATAACTACTAAGAACTATGATCTGCATATTCCCACAGTTCCTCTGCAGTGAATATCTTCCATTACAAAACTTGCTTCTTTTTACTCTAGATTGCAAGCTCCTGTGAGCAAGACTCTCTACAACCCTTGTGTTCGGTGAATGTTTATTGTATGTGAGTTGTATTACAATTCCCGTAGTGTAGAGACGTACAGCATGATTTGGTGCTGTGTATACTGAATAATAATAGACATGGAAGGATGTACATGATATCTAAGCTCAGCAGGTCTCATTTTTTGGTAGAACGTTGTTTAGAGCAGATTATTTTCACCTGACCAAGTAGATAGCTGTTGCTTAGGTCTGTGAAATTTAAATGTTGGTGTTCAACGGCCTTTCAGGTGGATTACTAATATCGGAAATCCCCCCAAACCATGAAATATTGTTTTAATAATCTTATTGGATTAGTCCTGTAGAACTAGGAGGGTTCAAAGACACCGGGATTCGAAATATAGTCTCTGACTTTTGGGAAACTGTTCCCTGTCAGCAATCCTAAGTTCTTCTCTGATTGTAGAAGAATAGGATAAGGAGAGGTGTAAGACACAGTGATATATATATATATATATATATATATATATATATATATAACACTTTAAAAATAAAACTGTGACAGGGACGCGCAGTTCCGATAGTCCGGGGGAGCTGGGATTACTGCAAAAAAATACTTTTAGCTGGAGCTACAGTCCCATTTCTGGCCAACAGGATGTAGAGCCGTCCATCACAACCGTATATTTCATTCATTTGCATTCCTTTGATCTAGCACTTTAATCAGAATTGTTGAAACAAAGTTTTCCTACCCAACTGAGCTTACAGTCTAGTTTTTTCGAGTCTAGGACACGTGGAAACATAGTCCCTTGCTAGAGGGGACGGACAGTGGGATTCGAACCATCTAGTTTCTCAGTATTGCTGTTATATGATCACTGCTTCTCTGTTATATTTGTGAAATGCAATTTTTGGCGGCTATACTACAGAAACATTTATATGTAACAAATTATTATCTGGAGGTAGCCATAGGGAATCCAGCCTCATGCTGACCAGCCTGGGGCTCGTTGTCATCATGGCGGGGCATAGACAAAACGAGGGGGAGGGTGGGGGGTTGCTAGTGCCTGGAAACCCCCCTCCAAGCCTGGGGCACTGTATAATTGAGGTGACTGGATCCTGCTTCCGCTTCACACAGTTCTGCTTGAAAAGAGAGAGCTGCGTGCAGCTAACAGTAGTGCACGCAGCATTGCCCATGTATATTATGGGGATAGGAAGGGTTGGAGAGCAGCCAAGCACTGTCTAATATTATAGCTACGCCCCCATGCATGCTGGTCACGCCCACTGGCGGCATGGTGTGGAAACCCCCCTCTACAAATCCTGCGTTTGCCCCTGCAGGGGGACCCTATTGCGGCTTCCCCTGCTATAATGCCACCAGGGCTGGTTAAAGGTGAATCGGGGGGACCCTACGCTGTTTGTCCCCTCGATTCTCATCCAACCAGCACTAGGCAATCACAGTGTCAGTATTTTATGTGTGTCGGGAAAATTGAAATACTGGTATTTAGCCTTTTTTATGCCAGTAGAATAAGTGACAAAGCAAATATTATAAAGAGTTTTATTTTATTTTTATTTTTTTTATTATACGTTAGATTAAATATCTTTTTCTTTTTATTGGCATTAAATAAACCGGTAAAATCACACATAAAAAAAATGAGTTCCCATAGTTAATTTTACCAAAAAAATGCAGCCCAATCAAATTACCTAAGAGCATCATTGCCTCATAGATTCTAAGTCACCTTTACTGTAAAGCAATGAGTCACAGGACAAAATGTGCACGGTGCATTTGCATAGTTATCTGTTGTCCCTATTTTCAAGGGACGGTCCCACGGTTTAAAGATTTCCCCTAGAATTGTCCCTGAAAAGATCTAACTGTCATATTCAATTCGTATTATTACAGATGTGAGATGCTACTTTTTCACTGTTTGCTCTAATGTTCTGGGCTTTGTAAGTAAATATTTATTACAGGTAAGGATTTATAATGAAAATAATAGATTGCAACTATCCAAGTCATGATAAGTGTTGTAGTGTTGACCTGCCTAGATGTTACAGCACGTAGCTGCTGATATGTCCATCAGCCACGTGTCCATGGAAATGACTTTCAAATCTTGGCAACACTGCATTTGCACTTTGTATACAAGAGACAGGTGAAACGTGTAGGGAGGGTTTTCATTTATGGTCTAAACACATGACTGGTAATTATAGCTTTATTACATGCTACTTACCAGCTGGGCAAGTTCTGTGGTTTGTTATGATAACATGAATTGATGCAGAAGTAAACTGATCACATGGATAGTTTCTTGCAATAACAATAAATGTAAACTAACATTTGCAGAATGCATGTCCTATACTTGCAGAATATATGTCATATACTTGCAGAATACATGTCCTACACTTGCAGAATATATGTCCTATACTTGCTGAATATTTGTCCTATTCCTTCTGAATATATGTCCTATTCTTTCTGAATATATGTCCTATTCTTTCTGAATATATGTCCTATTCTTGCTGAATATATGTCCTATTCTTTCTGAATATATGTCCTATTCTTGCTGAATATATTTCCTATTTTTTCTGAATATATGTCCTATTCTTTTAGATAAATCTATGAATTTTCATATTTGTAACGTTAGAGAGTGCAGTGACAGAATTCTCCAGTCCTATAACTTCTAAATGTGATCCCTACAGGTATGTTAAAAAAGTTTAAATAACCTCACCTTTAGTGACTTCAAAATAGCTTAGTTTAATTCTCAGACATTGAACCAAAATCAACTGTCATTTGTGTGTTCTATAATTAATTAGGGACAAGCTTTTAACAACTCACACTGCTACAATTAAATTTGAATGTACTAGCATTGACACAATCACGTATAACTTTTTACTTAAAGCAGAAAATTGATACTAAAACAATTTTGACTGTTACTCTAAAAAATGTTAAAATGCTATTTTACTATAAATACATTATTTATTGGATTACATTTTTGATGTAAGAGAATATTTCATTAAAGTCATTACTCAGGCTAATGCACGCAATTTGAATATTTAATTACAATTAGCTATCTTCAGTGTTGGTGAGATGTTTCCTACCTGGATTGCAGAGGGCTGCAGGACGTGTAGTTGAGCATGTTGCCTGTATCACTGAAGACAGAGATCTACTGCTTTACTGGCGCACAGACCTACACCGCAGGCTGTTAAATATTAAACCAGTGTCAAGGTTTTCATAATAAAACAAAACACACAGAAACTAGGTTAAGGAAATGATTGCAAGTGAATGAATTACACATCAGGCTTAGCAAAAACTTTGGAAGAATATTTTGGGACCCAAAAAAAAAATAAAACAAACTAGTCTTTAGCAATATTGTTAAACTCATTATCAATCATTAACTTGATCATGTTCATGGCACAAGTATTTTTGGTCATATGACATTTGAGAAGTTCTCTCACTGCCTGGTGGGTGCAAGTTTGTAGAACAATTATAGTTTAGCAAGTTAGCAATTAACTAATTCAGCTACTTCCATTGAACTGATAAGGCTTTGAATTTCCCGGTTTCCTCGTGAACTAAATGATGTGGAAACAGGTAGATGCATATAAGTTACACAATCCTTACAGCAATTACCTAACTGTGAGACGTGTTGGGTGAGCTATGGCAAGGCTTTGCTGCAATGACAGCAGTCCAAGCAATCTCAATGTAATTATTCCGGTAGCAGTCAAATTTAGCAATATGGGAAAGTTACATATGTACAGGCAGCTGCCTTAGGTAGCAAATTTTGGGGGCAGCAAATGCAGAAAATCATTTTAAAAAAATGCTAATTTTCTTATTTGACAAGCCAGGATTTGCTCCAGGTTAGCAACCCAACTACATTTGCACAGGGTGGCTTAAGATACATGAACGATATAATGCGTGGAGACAACTTCTCCACCTTTTCTGAGGTACAGGTGAAGTTCGATACACAAGAATTTTTTTTCAATTTTTGCAACTAAGACATTATCACAGCACTATATAGAATGGTTTGACTTCCAGGCCTTTCACCACTTTTGAAACCTCTCAGCCTAAGGCAGGCCTCAAGGAAGAGGATTTCCATGTTGTATGCTGAACTTAGATCCATATGTCAACCCCAAGGGGCTCTCCGAATTGGCTTGGGAGGTGCACCTGGGAGAGGCCTTGGATATTGAGGACTGGGAAGAAATTCATGAAAAAAAACAACCAACAGTTCCATCTGTGTAAAACGTGTATAATGTAATATACCGTGATATTATGTACATAAAACCCTGTCTAGTAGACTCTGGAGATGCTGTCTCGTAGAAGGATTGTTTATTCATATTTAATGGCACAGCTCTAAGCTTTGAGCCTTCTAGTAGGGTATTAAAAGCTCGATTAACTCATTGGAGACTATTTAATTCTTGGAGATGTGCTGCCAAACAACAATGCAATGTTTGTCTGCTCCTCATAGAGGTTCCTGCACAACACTATGGTGCAAAATCCGCAATGTCACATCACTACAGAGTGCTCACGTTACGAAGGCACAAAGCGGAACAGCGCCAAGAATTAAATCGACCCCCTTGAGGCTTGATATTTCTGTCTCTCACAGGTTCCCGATGGAGTTTAGGACAAGGGTCCTTCATAATTCACGAACGCCTGGGAACCTTTAACATCATACTTTAAAATCCACCCTTTATTCTGGTGGATCTTCCCCTCTCCCACCCAATCCCTAATAAGAAGTTGGTAGGTAAGTATTAATTTATTACCTTGCACTGCAGAAAAAAAGGGAGCACAATTATTTATTATATAAAACAAAGAGGACACAAGTATTTATTTTATTTTTCTGCTACCCACCGGCATTCATTTTGAGCTATCTCACCTGTCATAAAAAAATATTTTTTCCATCGTTTTTTTTGCCCTTCTTACCGGCGGTTTGACAAAGCGCACATTCACATTGATAAATGTAGAGCTTGAATTTTCTACATTGCGAAAATCGAGGCAGGGATTTTAAAAGTATCGCTTTGTAAAACAGCGCTTTAGAAGCGATGTCGGAGTGGATTTGGCTTTAGTAAATCTGGCAGATTGAATGTCGCTGAAAATCCTCCAAAAAAACCTCAGAAAAAAAGCGTTGGTTTCTAAAAACTGCACTTCAGAAAATGTCACCATGTGCCAGTTTTAATACATGTCGATTTTCTGTGTGTGTGATGCTTTTTATTACACGTTCAGAGCACACCTAGAAATTAATTTCTCTGCCAATGGCCTATATTCTCGGCAGAGAAGCCCATTCAGCCAACTGTAATAAAACAGCCCCCAAATACAGTGCACTGATTAAAACCAAACAATAAATATAACACGCAGATTGCCCGCTTGACGCAACGTGATCAAAGGCGTCATTCCTTGGTACCCCTCTTCACCAGCAGCCAATCACAAGCAGCCAGTGTGGGAAAACAGTTGTGATTGGCTGGGTGGTGAACAAAAGACCCGTTTCCTCCTGGCTAGAGTCATTTCGAGGCAGGCCGTCATTATTTGATTTTTTTTTTCCCCCATGTGCACTAGGACGGACAAAGTGACTCAAGATCATGAACTGGCTGTACTCCAATGATATCTGAACCATGACAAATTTATTTTGCTCATCTTTAATAAAGGAGAATTATCAATCATTAACTGGATCATGTTCATGGCACAAGTATTTTTTGATCATAATAAATATTTTACAGCCCCCCGAAGTAGAAAGCATTTATAAGTATTTGCCAGGGCATAATACTACCTAGACAGGAGTTTATAAGAGTTGTTTATGTTTGCACTAAATATCTTATTCCAAGACTGTCCAGAAGGGGGAGACCAAGATCAGCCTGCCATACTTGTGTATATAGAGAGCTACCCTGACAGCAATTATTTATTAGGAGTCCATATATAACGTTGAGAGCAAAGTTTTTCCTCTTGTATAAATCTAGCTACATGTTGTGACTTAACTAAGTGTTAATTTTTTTACAGCTTCCAGAGAAACAACATTATAATTGAAATACTCCAAAAACATACTGGTAAGTTAATTGGCTGCTATCAAATTGATGTGTGTGTTAGAGAATTTAGACTGTAAGCTCCAATGGGGCAGGGACTGATGTGAGTGAGTTCTCTGTACAGCGCTGCGGAATTAGTGGCGCTATATAAATAGCTGATGGGGAAATACGAATCAACTTATATACTAATAAAATATATATATATATATCTAATATATAAATGCTTAGTGGCGTCTGTGTGTGGAAAATAAAAACCAAGTTGCAGCGCCACCTGCTGGGCAGAGTTATACACTGACCTACTAAATTCTTAGTGTGTGTGGGAAAAAAAATTCAAAAAGGGCTGAAATTTGGTAGGGCTCAAACTCATTTTCGTGAGGTAATTTTACCTCATGAACACACATTAAAAAGGCCGCTTGCGTCGGGAAGTAACGATCATCCCCTGAGGAGGCCTGGTCTAGGCCCAAATGCATGACAAGAACCTTTTTAAGACCTTAAGTATCTTGATTTGACTAGAATGCATGAGTATCATGCATGGGTTAACTTGTATATATATATATATATATATATATATATATATATATATATTTATATCTATAATATAAATGTCTAGTGGCGTGTGTTAGTCTGTCTGTGTGTGGAGAAAAAAAAAAAACCTAGCTGCAGCGCCACCTGCTGGGCAGAGTTATACACTGACCTATATATTTCTTGAAGGAGAAGTGACAGTGGGGAGTGGTTGGTGGTTGCCGGGGGTGACAGTGAGGAGTTTTGTAACACCTTAAGTAGCTTGATTTGACTAGAATGCATGAGTATCATGCACGGGTTAACTGACCTACTAAATTCTTAGTGTGTGTGTGGAAAAAAAACCTCAAAAAGGGCTGAAATTTGGTATACTGACATTATTGACGAGTTGAGGGGTCAAACTCAATTTCGTGAGGTAATTTTACCTCATGAACACACATGTGTACAGTGGCGGATCCAGTGGGGTGCGATCGGGGCAATCGCCCCCCCTAGCAGGGGTTTGCTGCCGACGGCTGCACAGTATGTGCAGGTCCGTTTGGCAGTGACAGTGTGCTGCCCGGCTGCTCTGATTGTGTTTTAAACACACTGTCCCTGCCTGTCACTGCCGAGCGGACCTGCACATACTGTGCAGCCCCCGGCAGCCTCAGAAGTCGGAAAGGGGGCAGGGCCTAAATCGCCCCGCCCTAACATCCCCCCCGGGGAACAAACATTTTCTAGATCCGCCCCTGCATGTGTAGCGGCGTGTGTTAGTGTGTGTGTGTGTGTGTCTGTGAAAAAAACTATTTTCTCAGAAAGGGCTCATCCGAATGACCTGAAATTTGGTATACTGACATTATTTGACAAAAAAATGCATGAGTATCATGCACGGGTTAACTTGTATATATATATAAAATGAGTTGGATGTGTAAATTGTTTGCTAAATTAATACTAGCACCAGGGACAAATTCAGACGGGGGTTTCCATTCCACACTGTCAGAGTGTATGAAAGGGAAGTGGATCATTTGAGACAGTGCTGGGCTGCTCTCCATGATTCATCTCTCCCCATCCCCTTAAAATACACCGGCAATGACAGCCAACTGTCCTGATTCTGGTGGGGCAGTGCCAATGTTATGCCACTGTCCCACTCATTCAGGACTCTGCCAGGTTAGTTGGGATGGATGTCCTGCGTCACACTGTACTGCTTATTAAACGCAAACTGCTTTCATCTAACGGTGGTGCATGTTGCTTTCCATTAACAAAGTCCTGACTGAGCGGGATAGCCACACAAAATCAGGACTGTCCCAGCAGAATCAGGACAGTTGTCAGATGGCGCTGCCCTCTCCTACCTATTCTTGTAGTTGTCACTACCTGCACTTGTTGGTCTCTTAAGCTCAGTTGCTGCTTGTCTGTATTCCTAGAGGGGGGGGGGGTACTCAATTCAGTTCCGCCGAACGTCACGGTTGCGCACTTTGTCCGGTACTACGGTACCTGAAGATTGGGGGTTTCTCCTGACACCCCTATGTGTGGGGGGGCAAAGAAAAATCCGTGATGACATATCGCCACAGAGTACCCTCGCGACCGTTCCAGAGGCGCTCTGCGGCTAATTGGATACTCCCCCCCCAGAATGTTGGACCCCTGATTGGCAAAAAGGGAGATACATAAAATATGGAAAATCTAGCAGTGAGTGAGCCCATTTAGGCCTCCCTCCCTCAACCACTCCAGGGTATAAATACATACTTGCCAACTCTCCCGGAATGTCCGGGAGACTCATTTTGGTTGAGTCTCACGGACTCCAAGGAGTGTATGGCAATCTCCCGCATCTGCCAACTTCCTAGTGAAGTGGACAGAATTAGTTCCAAAATGCCGCAATTCACCGGAAATCGCAGCATTTGGCCCTGGCCCCGCTGTAAAATGACGCAAACATCATTACGTCATTACGTCACGTGGGTGGATCCAAAATGAGGCCCCGCTGCACGCACGCCCACCTCCCCCAGGAAGGCTCCAGGATGCCAACTCCAAAAAGTTGGCAAGTATGGGTAATTATAGTACCCACATTTTGTAATTAGGCCTCCCTACCTGAAACCAGCCAGACATTAAATTAATAGCATCTACATTTAATAAATAGATCTAATTCCTCCCTACCAGTCCCCTCATTAAATAAATAACATTCATAAGTAATAGACCTAATTCCCCCCACCCTGCCCTGACATTAAATGAATGGTACTAACGTTTAATAAATACACCTTTTCCCCCCAAACAGTCCCAATATTAAATATTAGTACTCCTATTTAATAATTGAACCTATTTCCGCCACAAATTGGCCTAATATGAAATAATTGGTATTCACAATAAATAGCCCTCCTTCTCCCTAAACTCAGTCCAACATTAAACTGATAAGCCACAAACCACCCTAATTTTCCTTCACACCATCTTAAATTATTAGTCATTACTATGACCCCACTATTAAATTAAATAGTCCTCACTGTGAAATAAATTGCTAACCACTAATAAATTAATATTTCCCACTCACTATAAACTGATTACTACCCACCCTCACCAGTAAATTAACACCCCAGGTGCAAACGCAGGATTTGTAGAGAGGGGTTTCCACACCACACCGCCAGTGGGCGTGACCAGCATGCATAGGGGCGTGGCTATAATTTTAGACAGTGTTTGGCTGCTCTCCAACTCTTCCTATCCCCATAATATACATGGGCAATGCTGTGTGGACTACTATTAGGTGCACACAGCTCTTTTTTCAAGCAGAGCCGTGTGAAGCCAGGGCAGGGTCCAGCCACCTCAATGATACAGTGCCCCAGGCTTGGAGGGGGGTTTCCAGGCACTAGGAACCCCCCCCCCCCCCCTTGGTTTGCCCTTGCACCCAGCCCCCACCCTTATTACAATAAGCCCTCAAATCCTAGGTTGGCATTGTAGCGGAGATGGGGCTTAATGATTAGATTTGCACCATCAAGACCCCCTCCTCCCGTGCAATGGCGTGAATTTTGGCAAATCAAAGGCGTCATTGGGCTCCCTCGTGCGCTTGTCACATGACCTCCCCTCCAGGTATATTCCGGGGATGAGGTTTTAAAATTGGTCAAGTAGGTGGCGACCTCGGAGGTTAAGAGGGTGGTTGAGGAATTTTATATAATTTCAGCCGCCACCTTCTAACGGCAGATGAACCATACCTACCAACTTTTAAATGTAGGCCACCAGGAAATCTGGGGGGAGAGATGGGTTCAGCGAATCGCATTATTTAGCTCCGCCCCTGCAACGCAATAACGCAGACGTAATTTTACCGTGTGGGGGCAGGGCCAAAATAACGCGATTCCCCGAGAATCACGTCATGGAGGCTCCAAATCCTGCCCACTTCACTAGGAAGTGGGCAGAGACGGGAGGATGCCCTACTCTCCCGGGAGTCCTACCGGAATTCAGGAGTCTCCTGGACATTCCGGGAGAGTTGACAAGTATGAGATGAACTCTTCTGATAATTTGGGGAGATCGCAACCCCATAAAAATCCTAAACGTGATCTATCCAATTTGATCCAAGTATAGTTTTTTTTCTTTTTTGCATAAGCTGCTCTGAATTTTATTTTATTATATTTAACTTTGATTTGTGAACAATATGTGAATATCGTATATTCAGCAATTTGTTCTTGTCAAGTATCACTTATATGTAATATTATCAATTAGATTGATAGGTATTAACTTTTTTTTTTCTGAAAAAGGAAATAATTTAAAAAATAAATGTTTGTATGTTCCCATTAAGTAGTTTTCACCATCACTGTGGACACCTGTCAATTATAATGAAATGTAGACAACTGTGTGAGAACTGTTTATTGTTTCACTTATTACAACAAGTATTTATATTATGAGGTAAATAATGTTAATAATGACAGCAATAGTTGGAGGAGTTTAATAATGAAACCCCACAGCCCCCACATTCATGGGTCTCCCCCCAATATCTGAGGCGACCGCTTCATGTTCTATTCGCCTCACGTATAATCTCGCAAGGCGGGAACGCCAGCGGACACCGCCTTATATACCCCCAAATCCAATCACCTGCAAGGGATTTCGCTTGACGAAAAGGGATTGGCCCGAACTTGGCTCCGGACCAAATGATTGGTCCTCAGCTGGTGACAATCACCTGCTGCAGACCTTGGGGGGCGTAGCCCCTCCACCTGTCATCCGTTGTGGGAGTAGCTAACACAGCGGCGCTAGGGGGCGTGGATTAAATGCGCTATTCACGTAGGAGACTTACGTCGTCATGGCTCCGTAGATCCCATTCAAGAGACGGAGACTTACGTCAAACAAAGGAAAGAGGCTGCGTTTACCGTCTAGCGCCCTCTTCCCTGCTTCCCTGTTCCCAGGTGAGGTCAGCTAGATCGGGAAGACAGAGGAGAGGAAGTAGTGACAAGAGAGAGATGGCCGGGAAGGAGAACGAGCTGTGCGAGAGCCTCATTATCTGGGTGAGATGGGGGCAGTTGTTAGTGACGTCATATGTGGGGGGCATGGGGGGGGTCTATGGTGTATTTCTATTTATAGGGGTCCCTCAGATCATGGGTGTCCTGTACACACTACATCAGCCTTATCCTTTGCTGCTGCACATTAATATATTTAATAATTCATGAGTTTTGGTGTCTCTTTGGCATTATTGTTCAGTATTCATGGACATTATTCAATTATAGTATTATGCAATGCACATTATTCTTTTTATGACTTGCATATCAGATGTTTTGATTATGCTGCAGATGTAGGCAATCTGTGGCTCTTCAGCTGATGTGGAACTACAAGTCCCAGCACAGCCTGGTACTAAAGCTGGCTACACACTACAGAAATTTCCACCAACTTTTTATGCCGAGCGATTTTACATGCGACCGATGTTCCGATCGCTCGGTCCATGGACTGCACACACACTAGCGTTGTTTAGGACGATAAAGGGAAGAGCGGACGTCCCTTTAGCGGCTTTTTACAGCCATGTTGTCGTGAGCAATGACTGTAATTTCGCACTCACTATCGTGGATCGGTCGGAAGTTTATACACACTACACAGCGGAAACGAGATTGGAACGAAAATATTAAACGGTACGACCAACCAAATGAGGCGACAATCGTCCATTTGGGCAGACTTTCGACCATCGTGTCACTGCACACACTGACCCGACTTTTGAACGAGCGGTCGTATGTCGGCTGATTTAGTCGATTATCGGATGAAAACTGTGTAGTGTGTACCCAGCTTAAGACTGACACAGTTCCCCTACTGTGGGCTTTAATACTGAAATTGTTAAATTTATTTTTCATTAATCCTATATTAATCAAATCAGTTTTTATGCAAATAAACTAAGTAGACTGTGAATAAAAAAGTTGGGTATTTTATTACACATAACTCCCCCCCCCTTAATAAATTGTCAAGAATTGCAGCAATAGGCAATGCCCGGGCATTTAACGTTCTAGTTTTTCTAAAGTATTTATTTCAATGGCTTATTAACCCCAAACAAGAATTTCTGCATGACATTGTTTTGCATTTATTTGTTTTTACATTTTATAGGATTGCATGTCCTATAGATTGTCAGCTTGCGAGCAGGGTTCTCTTACCTCTCTGTCTCTATGTATTACCCAGTATTGTCTTATTAATGTTTGTTCCCAATTGTAAAGCGCTACGGAATTTGCTGGCGCTATATAAATAAATGTTGATGATGATTATACAGTGTTTTATGGTTGATAATATATATGTTTCTATTTTAGAAAGACTTAACCGTTATATTTACTAAACTGTGGGTTTAAAAAAGTGGAGATAACTAGAATCTGATTGGTTGTTATGGGCAACATCTCCACTTTTTCAAATCCGCAGTTTAGTAAATATACCCCTTAATGTGTTTGTCATGTGATTGCACTTTTGATGGCTTATTACAAATCTGTCACAGAAATAAAATGTAGGGTATACTATGAAGCTTATTCAGTAATGGTCCTTCGCCTGTTTTCAAACTGTTGATTTTATGGAAACTGTGTCTCAGAAGAGCAAACATCATTAGCTAAGTAGTATAATCGCATTAGGACATATTTACCTGTACTTTAGGGAGCTGTGGAGCAGTGGGCTGAATAATTAAAGGTACCACAGACTACCTTGTGAGTATGGTTACATACTGTCAAAAATGGTGCTTATATGAAATTATAAAATATAAAGACAAACTGTGGACTAAATTTCACATATGTGTATATATGGTTGCGAACCATCAGTATATTATACATACACACCCAGCGGCATTTTTATTATTAGTTATTATTTTATTTGGGACTTTGTACCCACTGGTAAACAAGAAAAATACTTTGTGATCTCAAAGAAATACAAAACCACATCTATGAAGCTTTTTTCAGCTGTGAGTCTACGGGCTCCTTGTATTAAAATGGGGCGATATGTATGATTTTCCATCGCTGTTTATCACGGAGATAGAAAATCACAAGTTGCCACAGTTTACTGTTAAAATATTGCTGAGGTAGCAAAGTGTTTGTTAATCTACCGCTTCGCTGGATCGGTCTCCGGGTATCTGTAGATGCGTTAGTCGGCTAAAAATAAATTGATTTAATTTATAAGAAAAGTAGTTTAGTTTTAAAATATTCCCAATTGAAAAAAATATATATAAATAATTAAAAAACATTTTGTTTTTTATAATACTCTGTCGTCATCCTGAGATGATTATAGCAGAAGAAGAATTGCGGCTGTACTTGTTCAAGATTGTTATCCATAGCCTTCTCTGTATTTCAGAGATAACTAAGTATAGTTATAAGAAAAAAATATTGAAAGAGCTTACAATCTAAACAGTGAAATGGAAGGGCTACATTGTACCTGTTTAGAATTATATATTTGTTATTATTTTCCAATTGCATAAGGTGTAAATGTGTGTTTAAATTCATACCAAGTTGTTTGGTTACTTTTTAAGCCATATGCACTCATGTTGGACTAACGTAGCTTAATACCGTATTATATTTACGATTGAAGCTATCTAAATTCCACCTTCATTGAGAACACTCGTAGGAATGTCAAAGGCAGGATCTGTTGAATAAAACTGTCTTTAAATTGAGTAACAGAGCTTAGTGCTGTAATGTGTGACAGGTCTCCGCAGCAAAGACAGATTAATAACTTCTGTCACCTAAGACGTATAAGAATAAGATTATATTTCAGTGCAAGCATTAAAAACCTTAATAATAAGCCACAACCAGTTTTTAGAATAAAGCTTCATGAAGTGAGAGGTTAGTACACAGCCAGCTTTTAGCATGGGTCAAATGATTGTAACATAGACTGGAATTTATATCCTTTGATGCACATTTTGTTGGCAGTAAATTAGATCGTTGATATAAAGAAGGAGCTTGTAAATAATTGTGACTTGTGTTTGTACCTGTAAATAATTTATATCTTGCTATTGATTATTTTTATACACCAGTCTATTTACATTTATTAGCATATAAACAAGCATTTGTAAACTTGCCTGATGAAGGGGCCTCTGTGCTCTGAAAACTAGCAAATATAAACATTTATTTTGGTTAGCCGATAAAGGTATCACTCCTATAATACTTTTTTTCTTTTTTGACACAAAAGTATTCAACATCACACAGCATATAAACAGAAAAGAGTTACAGGAAGTAGTCGTTATATCTACCTGCAGACCTAATTAGATGTACAGTTGCCATGCAAATTATTCACCCCTTTCACATTTTAAATTCATACTTGGAAACAAAGTTGATTTATTCAGGAATACACCTGAATAAATCCTGGAACAATCAGTTCTCTTTAGAGGGTGCATAATTAAAAAATTGGAATCCACCTGTAAACAATTAAAGTGTTTCAAATAATCCAAAAATAAATACACCTTTGTGAGAGGTCCCACAGTTGGTTAGTGCTTTTCCAGACATGAGCTTCATCGTGAAGATTAAATAAGATTCAAAGCAAATCCGAGAAAAGGTTATTGGATTGCACCAATCGTGGGAAGGATATAAGAGGATTTCAACGACTTTTAATATTCCCTGGTGCAGTTTCATAATAAAGGAATGGAAAGAATATGGATTCTGGAATTTGTCTATAGGAAGGGAATTTGTTTGAGAGGCAACAGGAGGGGGGCACTACAAAAATATACACTTTACGATGGGTAATAGTGATGAAGAAAACTCACATGAGTGCTTGCTGGAGAGCATAGACATAGGGGGGGGGGGGGGGGGTAAATACTGACGTAATCAAACATTGCAGCTAAATCAGCTTCTCCTTGAAGGGAGGTGGGGGTGGAATGTATTTATGTAATAAATTATTGCTTCATTTGTAATAGTACTAGTTGTATTTTTTAGTTGACATTACAGAGTATTTTATGTTTATTAGTGGTAAGAACTCTAAAATAGATCAGTTTTGATTCCTTGATATACAATATGAAATAAGAATAATATTAATACATTTTACAGTCACTGTAGTAAATGGTTAATTGATAGTGTTGCGTAAAAAGAAACCATGATTTACTGATGTATAAAATAATAACAATATGTAATATTTACAGGTTCATGTTTTTATAATGTGGTAAAGTAAATACATTGCCTTTATTGACATTCATTAAACACCCTGATAGTAAGAGTATTTTATATCTCAGTTTTAAACATCAATTGTTAAATTAATTTTCTCTATTTGTCGTAGTACGTTACCATGACTGGTGAACATGTGTTATTTCTTGTTGCATTCATGTCAGATATAATTTAGGCTGTTCTGGGGCAAACGAACTGCGTAGTACTAGGAAGGTTTATCTAATAATGTGTATATACTTGTCACGCTCTGCCGCATTATACCCACTGGTGTGTTTGTCAAGCGCAATTGTGTGTGACACGCGGTTGTTAATATAGTTTTTTCTCGCCTTTCTGAGGACGTTGGAGGTGACCTAGGAGTCCTCATTGTGTTCACTTGTATTAGCGCCAAGTGAATGGTTCAGGGGGCGTTCTGAGAAGCACAGCGCGGCCAAATGTGTCTGGACATGGGGTTGTCAGACACGGGGTTGTCAGACACGGGGTTGTCAGACACGGGGTTGTCAGACACAGTCATTTCCATTTTTAAACCTGGTTACATGGATTCCACAGATCTTGCCTTTAATTAAAATAAATTCTGATGGGGTAATGTGCCGAAAATCAGCGAGTTTACTTCAGATTTATACATTTACCTCTAAGTGTAATTTCTCTAGTGCTGGTTAGCGCTGTTTTGGGGAACTTGAGCTGCAGTAGTCAACATGGTATTTAGTTGTAAAAATAAAGACATTTTCTACAGTGTCTTTAGCTTCTGTAAGTATGGAGTATGCATTAGGTGGTCGGTGTTTGGTATTACCAAAGGCTGCTAATCAGACCACTATATAGTGATATTTTAGAGAGAGGTCTTAAACAGTAAGTACTAGATTTACTAAAGGGTGGTTTGATGAAGCCGACAGTTTTCGGCTGTTTTTCCGGCGGTTTTAAAACCTCCAGAATGAAGATTTTTAAAAATCAACCAGTTTACAAATAGCTGTCCCAATTTTTTTTTTTTTTTTACAAATAGCCATCCGGATTTTTACAATGATGAACATACAAACAGCCGGATTTACTAAGCCGCGGTTTGCAAAACCGCCATCCAACAGCCAAAACAAAAGAGGTGGTTGTGAGCGGCGAGATTGCTCCAACTGCTGGTGTCTGAGCTATCTGGCCATTCAGAACATTAGAGGAGTCAGAATTTGCATTTAAATTATTGAGGCAATCATTATTTATAGATTAAGGGGCAGAATTAATTGATAATTTACTTATGGGTGCAAATTTTCTCTTTTTTTTTATTTATTTTTTTAACATTTTATTTTTGAAGAGTCAAACGATACAAAACATTAGGATACGGATATAACAATGTCACATATCATTTCAACAATACAAGATATATAGTAAGTGCAGTAGAAAAAAAAGGACATTGATGTTAACATTTTAGTGTTGGATGGCTCTGGTTTATATGTAAGGAGGAAGGAGATAGTAGGAAGAAGAGGGACAGCGGGACTAGAGCCGTGTAGAGAGAGAAGTGGGAGAGGAAGGATTTCAACCTGAAGGTCCGAATCTATAAACGCATCAGGGGAAGGAAATGAGCTTCTCTTGGTCACATAAAGGGAGAGTGAAAGTTGAAGAAAGATAACTACGGGGACCAAATGTTATTAAAGGATTTAGAGGAGTTGTTGAGAATCTACTAATGTTCTATCAACGAGAAGCAGCAATCTCGTGAATCACACACCAATCATCAGCATTGAGGGCCTCTCTCACAGGCCAGTTCATGGGGGTCATTCTGGTCCTGGGTGGTCAGGGAGAGTTCTGAGTAGAGGGTTGATATTAAACTTGCCGTGGAGGATTGACGAAGACAGAGGGATTCAAAAGAGGTGAGTGGTCGGGCAGAGAGTCGTATTTGGTAGGGACCGCAATGGCATCCTGTCAGTAGGGGTGAGGTCATCCAAAAATCTGACACCTCAAGAATGCCATGCGGCGAACACGGTGGGCATGAGGCTTGGGGGAAGTCTGGGGAGTTGAAGAGTGAAATAACCGGGGAGGGTTGAGGAGATATGGTGTATTTCTGAGAGGCCATGTCCCAAATTGTCAAAGAATGAGAAACGTTTACCCCGACCAGATAAGTTAGGAGATTGTGAATTGGAGAAATTTAAACACATGGGAAGGGACAAAGAGGGTCTGAAATTGATAGAGGAGCCCCGGGGAGAATGTTCATTTTGATTGTGTTAATGTGACCTATCCAGGAGATGAGACAGTGGGACATGTGGTTAGATCTGATTTAATTTGGGAAATTAGGCGGGGGAAGTTGGTTTGGAAAAGTTGGTGATATCGTTGGGTAATGTAAATTCCAAGGTATTTTATTTTTTTGGAGCAAATTTTAGTTTCCATTATAGTAAGGGGACACTAAGATCGTGAGGGAGGGGAGAGAGAGAGAGGCAGTGGATATGTGGAAGTTTAAAACCGCCACCAAACATGATTCTTAGTAAATCTAGCCCTAAAGGTCATTTACTTTGGGGAATTTAATTGGCCACGTTACTACGGTAATTTTTTACCGCTGATTTTTGCTTGCAGCTCCTGCAATTATTGCAAAATACTCATTTATGTCTGAAATAGGGCGAGAATAAACATCAGGGCGATCTTAATTGCATTTTGTCACATTTGACTATTTTATTTCATTGCTAGAATTGCGCCTATAAGTGCACTTATGTGTAGAAGCACGGGGGCGGAAAACGTGACTCCACACTCCATTCCTGATATGTGCGTCACTTCCAGAGTCGTATAATTCGGACAGTACCTAAAAAATTGGGACTATTAGGAGGTGCTAGATCTCCAGCATCCCCAGTGATGTGTGAAGCAAAGTAATTACTTTTTTTTTTTTTTTAAATAAATAAATACAATTTCTTAAAGCAAAGTGATTTGTGAAGAGAAGCCGGCTCTGTTGGTCGATCACTAATCTGCATGCACCCACTTTCCTGGGCATGCACAGAGCGAGGTCACACAAGTTACACAAACTGTGGTCGTACCCGTCTATGTCCACCTGCTACATGGGCAACACTGCTTTACACTCCCTCTTTCTTACCGTTTTGTTGATGACTTCCTATGTGAGATATGAGCTTTGGTGCTGAATTTGGAGGTATCAGTAAGTGACCTGTGACCGCTGATTAAGAGGCTGTTTGCATAACGTATCATTTATCAGCTGACCTTTAGCGCTCAGTTTTACCACACGCGCTCTTGGCTCCGTTGCTCCTGGTCACAGATTACTTTTCTGGCTTTTTGAACATGTCAAACATAATAAAATTAATATGGTGCAAAATTTATATGGTTCATATTTTGCTTGTATCTTCAATTTACCTTGAAATGTCACTCACACACAGGTGAGCAGCGGCTATATAGAAATATCTGGTGCTGGGCCAAGTGATTGGAGTAACGTGAGGGACTGTAACAGGATCAGAGGACGTCCGCTCACTGCCCTATAGCTGCCATCTGCAACCAGATTTTCCCGCATTCCCAAAATCATCCACCCTACTTAGATATCATTTTGTTGGTATTACTCTTCTTTGGGGACATTCCAATATGGCTTGTGAGCAGCGCCATCTTTCCTCCTTGTCTTTCTCCCTCTCTGATTCATCCTGCTCTCTCTCTCTCTCTCTCTTCCCGTCTCCCTCTTCCCCCCCCCTTTCTTTATCCATCTCTCTCCCTCTCTTATTTCTCTCCCTCTCTTATTCTCTCTCTCTCTTTTTCTCTCTCTCTCTTTTTCTCTTTCTCTCTTTCTCTTCTTTCTCTCTTTCTCTCTTTCTTTCTTTCTTTCTTTCTTTCTTTCTTTCTCTCTTTCTTTCTCTCTTTCTTTCTCTCTTTCTTTCTTTCTTTCTCTCTTTCTTTCTTCTCTCTTTCTTTCTTTCTTTCTTTCTTTCTTTCTTTCTTTCTTTCTTTCTCTCTTTCTTTCTCTCTTTCTTTCTCTCTTTCTTTCTCTCTTTCTTTCTTTCTTTCTCTCTTTCTCTCTTTCTTTCTTTCTTTCTTTCTTTCTTTCTTTCTTTCTTTCTTTCTTTCTTTCTATCCCCTCTGTCTCTCTCTATCCCCTCTGTCTCTCTCTATCCCCTCTGTCTCTCTCTATCCCCCTCTCTTTCTATTTCTCTCTCTATCCCCTCTGTCTGTGTATGTTTCTCTCTCTCTCTCTCTCTCTCTCCCTCTCTCTCTCTCTCTTCCCAGTGCACTTCATGTTCTCATTGTAAATGAAGCAGCTTTAATTAGTTATAATATCATTTTAAAGAAATATAACCAACTTCCTCAATTCACCAAACTTAAACTACAAGTCACACTGCTCAAATCTTGTCTATTTTTTGCACTGTTTGGTCAGTTTATTTCATTTTTCAATCCTACCATAACCCTGTAGTTGACGGCTTGGATACAGCAATAAGATGGAAGAATCATATATTGATCTGTCCATGAGAAATGTTATGTTACCAATAGAACAATGTACTGCTGGCCTAGGAGTACCCAGGTTAAACACGTCACCAGCTCCTAGAGGCTGCAATGTTGCGAGTATTGATGCAGCCAACAACATGGTCTACAACATGGATGCCACCACAGTGTGTGACAGGTTCATTTAAACGGCCATCTATAATCTATAACCTACTGTAAGTGGATCCAGGATGGACTTGCATTTTCTTTGTTGGTATTGTATACAGTAGACAGGGTTTCTCAACCTCCGGTACGTGTATTCCCGGGGATATCTCGGACAAATCCAAGGGTGCTTCAGTCTGTTAAATTTCCCCAAGCTGAATATGTTAGTAATTGTGTCATAACCCCCCTGCCCACTCTGTGATGCTGAGCTGGGCATGGCGAGATGCCTCCATCCGCGTCACTGCGAAACGTCCCCACCCACCTTGCAGCCCAGTATGTGGGTGAATTGCCTGCTCTCTCGGGATCCTCAGGGTCTCCCCGCTAGTTTAGGAGTTTTTCAGACATTCCAGGAGAGTAGGCAATAGGGACTTTAATATTTGTAAAGAATAACATCTACAGGGGTACTTATTTACACATATAATTGAATATTTGGACAACATATACTAACGTAAAGGGGTATGTGAGAAGAGAACGGGCTGGAGTTCTGTAAGAGGGAACCTCTTGTATGTTTATACTTATCACACGCTAATTGGATACTCTAATTTAGTCACTGACTAATGTGATCGCTCCTGGTTAATATGATTTGATATCTGATATGGTATTTAGTGGCGGTTTGTCAGAAGGATGGATTTATACACAGTTCAGATTCCTCAGGATTAGATAAAAATGTAAAGCTGTTAATGCAGTAATTTCCATATGTCGCAGTCTAACTAACAGCGCTGCTAGTATGTTACTGTGTGTGTGATACACCAGAGACCAAGGAATTCAGCTATATTTAGTCCAATACAGCCATTCAGTAAATACTAATACTTAATTGAATCAGCTTTGTAGGCTTAATCCAAGGTATTTTTTCTTGCAAGGATTTGTTTGACTGTAACTGATTAGACCACAGTAATGTCCTTTATGGAGAATAGCTGACTGTTCTCAAGGATAATTAATATAAATATTTCCCTGTATAACTGGTTTTCCGAATGCTGTATACTCCATTTTGTGCAAGTAAAATACATTGTTACCGGTCCGCAAGCATTCCCTGTTAAAAATTTGGCCAAAACAGGTCCAAAATAATTTGGATTGTTGGCAAGTATGATATAGAGGTGCATTTAACACAGCAATATTCCTGCATTAGTGTGACAGGAGCATCACACCCCTACTCTGTGCTGCTGGGGGACCCTGTTCCTTCCACTATATAACTCTGTCTGTTGCTTCCTGCTGCCTCCATTCCCTCCTCACATCATGTCACTGCCCCTGCCACATGCAGCCCTGTCCTCACTAACACATCACTCATCTCCTGATATAATCTGTGCTGCTGGGGACCCTGCTCCTTCTACTATATAACTCTCAATCTGTGGCTTCCTGCTGCCTCCATTCCCCTCCTCACATCATGTCACTGCCCTGTCACATGCAGCCCTGTCCTCACTAACATCACTCTCCTGATATACTCTGTGCTGCTGTGTACCCTGCTCCTTCCACTATATAACTCTCAATCTGTGGCTTCCTGCTGCCTCCATTCCCCTCTTCACATCATGTCACATGCAGCCCTGTCCTCACTAACATCACTCTCCTGATATACTCTGTGCTGCTGGGGACCCTGCTCATATATAACTTACCTTGCAGTCTTTCCTGCTGCCTCCATTCCCCTCCAATAGCTGCACTATAATGTAGCGCATTTATATTTTGATGAAACAGAAAACAATATATTTGCTGCGGTGAATGTTTTTTTATATCTGGGCAGGCTTCCCAGTTTATAGCAAATCGATTGCTGGTTACTAGGTAAAGGGCAATTATAACAAGTGAAGATATAGTTCCTTTTGTTATAAATGTTTAGTATATTTTAGTTCCTTTCAGAGGAATGTTTCAGAAAGTTATTACAGCTGGAGGGGAAGGACCATATGTGGGTTTGCAAGTCAATCTCTGATTTTGAATAGCAGACATATGACAGATGACAAGAAGCTTCATGTTATATACAGTATATATAGTTCAGGACATTGATTGATCTGTACCTGATCTAGTAGTAAAGACATTCCCTAGCGCTTGGTCAGTCACATAGGAATTTGCCAGGTGATTCCTGTGGCATCTCTAAAAGTTACATAGATATGACCTCTGCATCTGTTAAATAGTTTAAACTACTGTGAGTAAAGCTACGTTCACATTGAAGACTCGTAGAACCAGTTCTGACAAATCCTGGGTGTGTTTACAGCCTGAACGAATGTGCAATTTAAGTAAACTGCTTCTAACTAAGTCATTTGGGCTCCTGAGTGTGAATTCATTATTTGAATATTTTCTTTGTCTGTTTGATTGGATTATTTAAACCAGAAGTGATTTTACTAACCGCTCCTGACATGTGATAACTCTGATTTCCATGGACTAAGAACACTGTGCAGTTGCTGTAATGACTATATGGTAGCAGAATTAGGCAACCCACCAGCTTTTCTTGATCTTGAACTACAAGTCCCAGCCTTCCTTGCTCGCTCTGCTGTACAAATAGCTTCAGTTTCTGGGGCTTGCAGTTTCTTCCTTGTACTCCAATATCTGAAACTTTCTATGTAATATTACTAATATCCAATATTATCTGTACTGTAAGCGAGTTTTTTTCATGAGTGTGTGTGTTAGCACAAGCAAACGTGTGTCCTAAAGGAAAACCAGTCCTTCCCAACATATATAAAAGTCACCTGTATAGTGGCCCTTTTACGTCCAGCAGACATATAACACCTTTACCTCACTGTGATATTTTGTGCTTCTAAATAGCTGCATAGAACTTGCACCTGTTCCTATCTGAGACCTCTCGCATCTCCCTATATACCCTTATCAGATGGACTTCTCTTAAAGCCGCAGTACCACCGATGGGAAAGATGTTACTAATGTGCCCCTCCCCCCTCAGTAGGAACCCAGGGGCCCCCTACATGCGGCTACTTGTCTGGGGGCTCTGCCAGTTCTATAATGCAGAACAGTTTAGTTAACCACCCATTATGTTTTTCGGCCAGTAAAATCTTTTCCGTAGGTGATATTGCAGATGTAAGAGCGTTAGCTGCACACAGGTACAGTAGCTGTGCTTTATACACTTAGATTACCTCCTACTGTATATTTGAATGCAGGTTTTTAAATTAATCAGTTTACTGTTACTATACTGCTGTATGTCTGAATCTGTATATATTTCATACTTGCCAACTCTCCCGGAATGTCCGTGAGACTCCCGAAATCCGGGTAGGTCTCCCAGACTCCAGGGAGAGCAGACAAGTATCCCGCAAACTGAAATTTACTCGCCAAGATGACACAATTTTTGGTCAATCACGTCATTTTGGCCCCACCCCCTGCAACAAAATTACATTTTTGAGGCGGGGTGGAGTCAAAATAACACGATTTACTGGGTCCCGCCCTCCAACCACGCCCCCTGCCCGGGATCTCCTGGAATTCACTATTGAAAGGTTGACAAGTATGATATATTTTATTGTGTCTATACTGTACATTTGTAGTCTTAGCCAATATTACACCTATCAGTTCAGCAGTAGCTAGTACTGAGGCCTCTGTGATATTACTGCTCCCAGGCTGCATTCCCATGAATAGTCCACCCCACAATATGGCTGCCTGCATAATCTGGGTATAGTTGCCAACACCTCCTGTCTTGTCCGGGAGACTCCAGAATCAGAAGGAGACCTGCCGGCGCCCCGGAAGAGCGCTTGCCTGCCTGCAAGGTGGGCTGGGGACATGTCACACTGATGCTTATCGCATAGGTGCCCACTGCAGGAGACTCCCGAATTCTGGGTAGGGAGAGCAGACCACTCTCCTGCCCACCTAGTGACATGGGCAGGATGGGAGCCATCTCCGTGAATCGCGTCATTTTGGCCCTGAACCCTTGTGGTAAAATAATGCTCTGTCCTCACTTCCCAACATCAAAAAGTTGGTAAGTATGACATATCAGGCCCCACCAATATCAGTCAACACCAAGTGCTCAGGGGTGTAATGGCACAGTCAGCATCATCATAACTGTACTCATTGACATCATCAAGCAGCGACCACCTCCTTCTGTACATCTGCCCCTATAAAAATAGGCAAGTCTGACATTATCCATCTCCTACCTTTTACCTGTACTTAAAGGAGGGGTATTCTAAATAACCATCGTGACGCTCTACACTGTACTTGTAGTTACAGTTTGCTGGTGGTTGGTATTTGAACTTGTGCTGTAATTGGTAATTATTAGATGTGAGCATTAAACATTGCTCCAATTTGCCTCTACTCAAACGGTTAACTTTAGTATGAAGAAATATGTCTTGTTACTTCCTCTGGATGGAAGATAAGAAATGTTTGCACTTAGAACCCTGATAAAACAAGCCTGTGTTAGGTGGCTTTTAAATAACGTTTACATAGCTGTGAAACATCATTATACCAAGCGACTGCGCACAGAACCTGAGATCTGGAACTGGCAGATATGTTATACTGGATTTACACCATTCTGTGCATGTACCGATCTATAAGGGTGCATGTTAAATGCATAATATTAAAGTCAGTGTGTACAAGCTCTAAGCCCATCATGTCATTATGGGGAAGGATATTTATAAACAAACTTCTACAGGTAACTGTGGTGTTGTCCATAGCAACCAATGCAAAAATTTGTAGACTTTACTAGGAAAATTACAGAATCTGGTTGGTTGCTATGGACAACATCTTCTGTTCTACACAGTTACCTGTAATTCTGGTTTCATTTATTTTGTATCTTATCCCCTGGCAACACAAATAAACAACTGATGATATGGTGACATTGATGAAATACACGAATGGAAAAGCCAATTTACTAAGGTGACGTTGGGAAAAAGCCTTTACCAATGTGAA
Organism: Mixophyes fleayi; assembly: GCF_038048845.1. Classification (NCBI taxonomy): domain Eukaryota; kingdom Metazoa; phylum Chordata; class Amphibia; order Anura; family Limnodynastidae; genus Mixophyes; species Mixophyes fleayi. The sequence goes on from NC_134409.1 coordinate 7,397,127, forward strand.
CTTGTTTTACTTGAGAAGCTGTGCTTATTTTTATTGTTTATTTTATATTATTTATTATTTTTATTTAAATATTTAATTGTCACAATATTTACATGTTAACGGATGAATATAATTACCTAATATCTAATCAAAATGCATGAATGATATGCCTAGTGTTGTCTTTGTTGCAATCTCCTTTCAGTCTTCTATCCGAGAGTCCTTTTGAAACCGTCTAACCCTATTTTGTTTCCCTTGCGACAGTTACAGACGTTTAACACCAGCTCTCCGTGTCAGAATATCGGGGACCTAAGCAGTGGCGTCACCATGGCTCAGATACTTCACCAAATGTAAGCAGCACCTCCGCTTCCACCAGCCGTATACCAGCGGTTCTGGTCATATCACCTTACACTTACCCCTCTAACAGTGACCACTGTGATGCTCCTGTTTATGTTGTGTATTATTGGTTGGTGAATCGGAATGATTCATTTAATCTGGTTCCAACACATTTGTCTGATGTCTCACTTTACTCCAGATTGTATTTTCTATAATGTGTCGTATATAGCTGGTCTCACAGATCTGTTCTCTCCGTAGCGATGGCTCATGGTTTGATGAATCCTGGCTGGTTCGTATTAAAGAAGATGTTGGAGATAATCGAAGGATAAAGGTATTTATAACTGTTGGTTAATTGCCTTTTATTTTGACAAGAGTGATGCAATGCTCTGTTTTTTTTTCTTGAGCAAAGCTGGGTAAACACTACACAGTTTTCATCCAATAATCGGCTCAATCAGCCGACATACGACCACTCGTACAAAAGTCGGGTCAGTGTGTACAGAGACACGATGGTCGAAAGTCTGCCCAAATGGACGATTGTCGCCTCATTTGGTTGGTCGTACCGTTTAATATTTTCGTTCCAATCTCGTTTCCGTTGTGTAGTGTGTATAAACTTCCGACCGATCCACAACAGTGAGTATGAAATTACAATCATTGCTAACGACAACATGGCTGTAAAAAGTCGCTAAAGGGACGTATAAAATTTGACACCAGGACCTGACTCAACAAAACCTTGAGACAATATTTAGTGTTCATAATTTTTCCATTTGTGATATTTAATATAAATAAATGTTGTAGGTCAAACAGACATTATTTTGCCACAATCTGTCTTTACATAATTATTTGAGGATAATTCTTCTTTAGAGGTGAATGAATGACCTTTGTCTGTGTTCATGTTAATGAGCCGTTTGTTGGATTGAGGTTGAACTTGTCTTTTATTTGCTTAGATCAATAATCTGAAGAAGATTCTGCAGGGAATTGTGGATTATTACCGTGAGGTAAGACAAGTGCTGCTCTAGTCCAGTAAGGATATCTCCTCTCTGCTGTCTCTCTGTAGATTGCTGCTAATAGAATGTGCCGCTCCTGCGTTGTATACAGCAAATCCCTCAACATTTCTGTTATACGGATAGGAAGGGCGTCCCTTCTAGGCAGTCCATGAGAGCCGCAAAACCTTATGTATACCCCCCAGCATTTATAGAAGTAAATGCCGGGATTAAATAAAACCTGCACCTAATCTACCCATACCCCTCTCTGATCTACCCGACCACACCCACTTTATGTGTAGCGTGGGCAGGGCTCCGCCTCCTTTAAGTTAATGCCTGATGACTAACAAGGGCCTTGTGCCGGCAGAGCATCCCTAAATTCCCCTTCACCAACCCTGCCATCTCTTATTTAAATAATCCCTTCCTGTTTTTCCATGTGGGAGCCCTTGCTTGGGGCGACCTATTTAACAAGGACGGTACTTGTTCTGTATCGTCATTTTTAGGATAAAGCGTTTTCTATCCTGTAATGTTTAAATAATAATTTAATTATTAAAATAGTTTGAATAAATTTTACAAACGTGGTAAAAAAAATAAATCCAAACCATTTTATATAATGATGTTTTGTTAATACTTCATTTAATTTTCTTATTCATTCAACAAATGGCACTGAAAGCCCAAATTAGCGCATGAACAGAATGATGGTGACTGGCAGTGCTCTGCGCCAGTAACACTCGGCTGCCATGGCCATATTTTTTTATAAACATTGGCAGTGTGGGTATAATAATACAAAGGCCCCCAACCGTTGAATAATAACTGTTGTCCCCTGTTAATCGGTGTGTTCTTCTCCTCTCTCTGGTCTGTGTCCCTGAATGATGTCCCCCAAACACTCCTTAGTCTCTCCCTTCTACCAGTGATCCCGCACTAGAAACAAAGAAACCTAAACAACAGAAAGGAACAGACTGGTCCCCACAGTTTGTCCGTTGTCCACCTCATTGTTCTGTGATGTATATTTAAGTCCATATAATTCCCCATGCATGGTCTACTCCCCCCTCGTTCCTTCTCCTTGCCTCATGTCACCATGTGCTGCAATCACTGGACCTGTCAGTCATGCTCAGGGTTTAGAGGCCATAACCTGACAGATCAGTGTCTGGAGACTGACTAGAAGCACAGAGAATGGCCGTAGGCAGAGTCCGTGCTGACACGAAGAACATAAGCTGGGCTCAGTCCCTGGTGATGAATACTCTGATGTGAGAGTAACGATAGGATGTGACAGAAACATCTGTGAGCTCTTCTGCTGTGATACTGTAACATCAGTGCCGTTCTGTCATCCCACACTCCACAGCCGCAATGATTCCACCTCTCTGTCTGTGATTAAACCCAAATCAGGATCTGAAGTTGTGGTTATTCTTCCCATGTCCTAGGTATTATTTCAGCACATTGAGGAATACCTCCTCCCTGACCTCAGCCAAATCGCAGAGCACTCCGACCCCAGAGAGATGGGGCGACTACTGCAGCTCATACTGGGGTGCGCTATTAACTGTGACAAGAAACAAGGTACAGTCTGTAAGAACGGGGGGGGGGGGCGGGGTGGCAGCATTTTCCCCATCACCCAAAATTTATAATGTCATTCCATTGCCTCAGATTGAAGCCTTAATCATTTGACCTTTGCTTTAAACTTATCAAACTAGAAGGAGGTTCTTCCATTCCTGCAATTGTCATTTGTTATCAGCTGCGCTGTGATTTCCTGGAAGTGTTGTGACGGTTCTATAAAGATAAATAAATAGAGGATCGTGTTCCCAAAATCAGGGAAACATATTTATATCCTTTACAGGCCATGAATTAATGCTTTATATGTGCAAATCACCATTACCCCCAGCAGTACAACACACTACAGTTTTACTTTGCATACCCTGGCCACACACGTTGCGTTCTCGCACAATTAGGTCACACACGGGCATTGGCTGGTGGCACTGGCGCTTGTGCCGAGCGGCAGAATCAGCCCGTCAACAGGTGATTACGGGTCACCTTATCTCTTCTTATCTGTTCACATTTAGGGTAAACATTGACCAACTCTGTTCAAGATATTCATAATAAAGTACTAGGGGGTTTCTCTGAATTAACTCTGTTTTGTTACTTACAGAACACATTCAGACAATAATGACACTTGAAGAGTCCGTACAACATGTAGTAATGACCGCCATCCAAGAGGTAAGGATACACGTCATATACATGTCATTTATTATTGTATCCGATACAGACCACCCAGAACATAACCAGTGACCAAACTATCTTACCCATTACCAGGTGCTCACTACCAGTCCAATGACCATAATAGTATGTATATGCAGTTATACTGTACACAAGAGTAAAATCCATGGTGACCTCTGCTCTGTGACTTCTTCCTGTGTATTAACCCTACCAGGGGATACTGTCCTGTAGGCTTCAGCTCCTGGGGCACTACAAGCTCATTGTACCATAAATAGCATTATTCGTTCAAATTCACATAATGATTTAAGGCGGTTTATAGCTTAGAGTTGGCAGAGATCATATTTGGTTCTACAAATCACAGCCAGTGTGTCCTTGGCAATGCCCTATATCAGCCCCAGGGATAGACATCTTGCGTTGGTTTATGTTGGTTTTGATTATAGAGGTGTCTGCTATAGTGAAAACCAGATCTAAGCCAGTAATTGCAGGGTGTCGCCTATATGGGGTAGAATGTGTGTATGCAAAATTCAGTGTGCCCTTAGAGACCTCTGTCCATTTAGCAGGGTGGCGATACAGTACCCTCTTGGTAAAACAAGCCCCAAAAAAATCTAAATCGCACTGAGTATTAAAAACAAAACACTGCCACCACTATGATTCTGTCCCAGATCTGACCCTTTTGGAAGCCCCAAACTGCTGTCACAACATAGCTTAATCAGAGTAACTGTAAACTAAACAATTCCATCTTTAAATTTAGCATGTTAAAGAACAAAGACTTTCTGACATGTTAATTCTTTAAGAACACAAAGACAGAACATTGTTAAATGTGATTTAATATGATCTTCACAATACTTATCGCTGAAAAGTACTTATGAAAATGCAAATAAACACAATAAATGCAGATTAGACTCAATCTCTAGCAAAATATGCAGCCTGGAGAAACGGTAGAAAAGGACGGTTTTCCTGAGAATTTTTATATTCCACTATATCTGCTATAATTTTCTGCACATATAAATATGAAACATGATTTGGTTATATTGATTTCTGAAATTGATATATTATTTTATATATTTATTTTATATCCTTATTATTCCTATTATGACATTGCTTTCAGAGGATACATTTTATTTACAGGGTCCTTCACAAATATTTATAATCGGATGTATTTTTTTGATCAGTTATGTTTCTCATAAGGAATATAGAGTGAACTTGTTTTAGGCAGAAACTTCAGATTCAGAGGGCTTGTAAACTTTGCCTGAATGTTCTCCCTTCTCATAACAAGAGTTCAAAGAGATCAGCAATAGGCAACAAGTGACAAGAAATGGCCATTTAGACTATAACACACATATTCTATATGTTTGTGGCATATTTTTAGGCTATACCGGTGACATAGAGGGCACCATGTGCTTGTAGTCTCCCTGTTATAGTGGAAACCAGGCCAGGCTGTTTAGCACTGTATGTGTTGTGTGGAGGGGGCATCTGCCCATTTTATAATTATTTATTAAATGCTTTTTATTACATAGTGCAGTATCTGGTCTGAGCAGAGGTTACTCCCAATCACTTACAATTCTCCACTATTCAGGCAGAGATGTTTTTTTTTTCTGCAAGTGACTGACAGTTGCCACAGCTGTTGTTGAAATATATTAATGTAAGTAAACATAGTAATTTGATTCACAAATTACAATTTCCATGCAGTGTGTACTTTTTCACTTATCTGTCATGCGTAGTAAGATTCTCTCAATTTGCCATCTGGTGGTAGAAAAATGTATTGCAGGGAATTTCACTATTCTGTCTTTGGAAACACTTTTGACACTGTGCCATGTGTTTCCTTAAAGTGGCAGCACGCGGAAGTTTGCCTCTATGTAACAGAGTTCACCCTATTTACTCTAAGTGGGATAAATAACTTTACACAGCATTTTAAAGTGCACTTGTCACCTGCAACAGAATTTTTCCAATTAATTTTTTTCTATTTAACATGTAACCCCCATTTGATTGTAAATATTTACCAAGTACACTCTGAATCAGTGTTTCCCAATCCAGTCCTCAGGGAGTACGAACAGTGCAGGTTTTCCAGGTGACGTGATCTAATTATTGCACCTGTGGATCTGTTACAATGTATTAGTCAGTAATGAATGCACCTGTGCTCCAGCAAGGAGATATGGAAAACATGGCCTGTTAGGGCTCTCAGAAGACTGGATTTGGGAAACCCTGCTCTAAAACGTATTCATTTATGGTAATTACCCCCTAATGTGTGAGTAAATGCGTGCCAAGCTACTCATTGTGAATTTGCATACATACAGGAAACCTTTTTGTAGGCTGAAGCAATGTTCATGAGGATTGAGCAATCCGCTAGGAAATCTTGACATCATTGATGCATTTAATGCGGATATATTAATGGCAACATTTTATACGCCCATTATTACACTGAATATTTGTTTAACCCACAAAAACAAGTAATACTAAGTGACAGCGTATAGTTTAGCGACGGACAGAAAATATTTATAGATTTTTGTGACTTTGGTAAAACATTGTTTTATAACAGAATAATATGTTTTGAATTCAGATTTATTAATGGCCAGTAATGCAATATTTGTACAGTCTTTGTGTAATTTATCTTCTAGCTGATGAGTAAAGACTCCATAGACTCTCCAACTATCGAGTCGCCCGGAGACCTAGAGCATCAGGTAATGTTCTGTATTGTCACTTTTATCTCATTGACGTCAGTCTTCATCCCATCATGTTAGGCTGAGAAGGTGCATCAAGCACTGTGTGCCAGAATATACCGGTACTAGTTATAATGAGATTCTCAGAACGTTTCACCATACAGGATCTATATGTAGTAATCAATAAACAATACTCTGAATACAGATGCAGAATATTGTATCACATCACCGGTATCATTTCAACATTTTATGCTACATTTAATAGTTATGTAACTTTCTGGAAATTAAAAAAGTAGGAATTTAGATCAAGAAATAAATGTAGAACAGGGAAATGTATCTAAAAAGGATTTAAAGAGGATATAAGTCATTGAGTAATTCTGCTTAGGTGGCTAAAATGTTTCATATGGCATCCATAACTCCCGCTATCCTAAATAGAATTTATACCAGCATATCTAAAGGCTGCTATGGGTGTCGTAATACCCAGTCTTATCCATGTATTTTTTTATCCAGATTTAGTGGCAATGTGATAAAGTGTTCTGTCCATTGACGTACAGATTTACGCACAAAACGTAACCCAGATTCACTGCCATCACTTTTAGATGCTTGTCAGAGTAACCTCTGGGAAAAACAAGCCATTTAAAATGTTAAAAGTGTGGCCAAATTGAAAGTGATCCATCTGTTCAGAACTTTTTTCCGGCATCACTGGAACCCGTTAGTGGGGTGAGAAGATGACCGCGCACACAGGACAATAGAGGTCACCTGCCCTCATCTTCTGACAGCTTTTACCAAAACGTCTGATAACGGATCAATCGATCTCAATTGGGGGTGTGTAATGTTATGTCAGAGTGTGCAATTACAAATATAAACAATGAACTTAATATTGGCACAAAAGTTGCAGAAATCATTGGTGACGCCACAGAGGCTGCGGACAAACCTCTAGAAGCACCGTTGCTCTTCTAGAATATAAATGTTGCCGTAGTCATGGTTCTCTAGGTTAATACTGCAAAGCTCCTAAACAGTTACTGATAACTTAAGCACCGTCTGTAATGATACTTGGTCTGATAAGCTGCTATTCTGTTATCTCGCTAATGTTTATTTAGTAAATAATTTTGAAGAAAACTACTCTATAAATTATTATTTAAATATGCTGCAATATAACTAATGATCACTTTTAACTTGAAAATAACAATAAAGTTTTTAAAAAAAGAAAAAAAATCAGATGCCCCACCCAATGTGAGAATGATCTGTGTGTATATAGCCTTGTATAACTACACTCAGCCGCTGCTGATGTGTTAGGACTAGTTTGGAAATAGTTACTATTGGCACAGATCACATTGCACCTCTCCCTGTCTCAGTCACACCCTGGCTTAGTCCATAGGAAGACATGTACAGGTACACAATACATATTCCCACACACAGCACATGAGTCACTCCGGACAAGCTTTCCACAACGCTTGTTAAAGTCTGTCACTGCCTGCCCTGTGATGTCACCGTCTGTGGTTATTACAGGTTTAATGTCACGTTTTATTAGGTTTCCCAAAGCCACTGATAAACGAAGCACTGGGCATTAGCTTACTAGTCATACTAATAACACCTGAATATCCAGCTATATATATTAGTATATAGCTTAGTGTGTGTGTGTGTGTGTGTGTATATATATATATATATAATGTGTGTGTAAGAGGTAACGATTAATGGCTTCTCTGTGTCCTATTTCATACCATAATCCTATTTCAGATGAAGAGGACGCTGGAGTTACTGCACGAAGCCGTAGCGGAAAAAGAGGAACTGAAGCAAAGATGCCAAGAGCTGGACCTTCAGGTGAGGTTACCTGGATTTATCTTCCCCGAGGCCTCCTCCAATCATTGGTTGTTCCAATGTCCAGACTGTCACTGCCGTAACCCAGACTCTTCCTAGTAAGGGTTACTCACCGCTGAGATCATTGTATAATAGTCCTCAGTGTTTCCTCACTGCTGAGACCACAGTCTGTCAGGTTCTTCAGTCCCTCTGCTGAATGCTATACAGATTAGTCTTATACTGCCCGACATTTACTGACAAGACTCTGCCAGGACCAACACTAATCTCTGTCCATGAGACGGTTATTTACCACTCTGACTTCCCCTTTACTAACGACTCAGTCTCACTGTGGAACACAGCGACTATCACTGCTGAGATCCCCTCTGGTTCTATGGCGTCTGCGGAGTCCTAAAGTGATTACTGCTCCCCCATTCTATCCTGAGATCACCGCTGATTCTACTGAGCAGCTTTGCTGAGTCCTGAACTGATTACACTCATCATTCCTGAGATCCCCACCAGATCTATTGTGTCTCTACTGATCCTGAACTGATTACAGGCCTGTATCATTCCTGAGATCCCCACCAGATCTATTGTGTCTCTACTGATCCTGAACTGATTGCAGTCCCGTATCATTCCTGTGATTCCCACCAGATCTACTGTCCCTCTGCTGAACCTGAGCTGATTACACTCATCATTCCTGAGATCCCCACGAAATCTATTGTTCCTCTACTGATCCTGAACTGATTACAGGCCCATATCATTCCTGAGATCCCAAACAGATCTATTGTCTCTCTGCTGATCCTGAACTGATTACAGGCCTGTATCATTCCTGAGATCCCCACCAGATCTACTGTCTCTACTGATCCTCAACTGATTGCAGCCCCTCGGTTATTTCTGACATGTCTACCATTAACTTATAACCACTGAGAACCTATAACCACTGAGATGCACAATTATTGCAGCTCAGACCCTCCACAGTAACGCTGGAGACCACCAGCCCTCACAGCCTAGACCCCAGGAATCACAGTTCGGAGTCACACCAGTAACTGCTTCTCTTACACAGAAGTTGTCGGACATACAGAGGAAAGATAGAAAACCAGAAAACCTTTCAGATTCTAACAGATTGATACATTGTATATACAGAATCATTAAACGAGTCCTGGAAATCTATCCAATCTGTTCTAATGAAGCTGTAACATACGATGTGTCTCATTAAAGAAAACACTATATGAATATCAGGATTTTATTAACCAGCTACTGTATATTTGTGTAATTGCAGTACTATGTAAATAGGAAGATATAGATTTCTTAAAGTAAAGTCTGTTCCATGGTTTGACTGTATATATACATTGTAGCGTTGGAATCATGTGGCTGGTTAATGAGTAACGTAACAATCAGACATTCTGATCACATTGACCAATACTGCTGGCCTTGCTCCCACGTCTCCTGCCAGATCAGTCGCTCCGTATCTGCTGGCGCGGCTCTGGTTTTATAACATTACCCGTTACGTCAGGACGCCGGTAGTTATACAATCTTCACCTACAGCGAAGCCCTATATTACTTACACTATAATCTCCTTTACAGCAAGGGGTGAACCAGGCATCCAGGCCGCCCGTATCAAGTGTTCTTTTCACAATCTGTAATTGGTATTTGTTCCCAGCAGTCATAAAGGGCCAGTAAACCCACCAAAATAAATGTTATATCCAACCCTCCCTGTCTCTGTAGTTATCCCCATATGCCCCCTCTATTAGGGTTATTTACAGTTCTATCAGAAGGGGTCACTAGGTAGCTATACATTGTAGACTCCGTTGACAAGTCCTGCGGGGTATACGGACGGGCGCACCGTACACGCAGAGAGCGCCTCACATGACTCCTTCAGTGTAGCAGTTGCCATCCCATTTTCTAATTGAAAGACTTGAAGAGCTTTGGACATTCCAAAGATGTTGTGGTAATAATGTTTCTCACTGAAGCCCTGGACGATGTGCGTGAGAGGAGAGGGGTGTAATAATGGTGACAGGGGGGAGTTGAATATAATCTATTTTTGGAACGTTTAGTGGTACTATAATCTGAGCCCAAATAGGGGTTCTAAGCTGAAGTCACCTACACAAACGGCAACGGCAGCTATTGCTGTATAATAATTAGATCATTTTGGGGAATGGAGTTGTCTTTCTAAACTGGAATGTTTTCCTCAATAGCTGGAAACCTTTTTATTTGACTGCGTATTGTTATTCAACAATCTCTATACATTTTAACCATTTGAGATACAGTCTAAAGGTTGGTGATTCATTGATAGATTTAGACCAAATTATCCTGAAATCACTGTGTTTGTGATCCTCCGGCGGCCACTAATGAGGACACAGAACGACTGGAAGCCTTTATCATTTAAATTGTTTCTGACTTAAAATGTGAAAGGTCCGTGGCCCCAATTGTGATGCGCGTGTGATCATTGGCCCTATCGCAGTATTGTGGCCCCATGGATTTTTTCCTGTTCAGCGTAGTCCTTTGGGCAGATCGGGTATTTTATAGTCACTATCAGTAAATTTACTGTATGATGGCGGCCATGGTACGCTGGTCATGTGATACACCAGGGCTGAAGCATGATTGGCTCACATGTGATATTGTGACTGTTAAATATAAATACAGTGTATGTTACATCAGTGTTTCATAGGGAAGTTTAAATCCCTTTACTAAGATATCGCATTGAAACTGGAACGTCATCTGGATCTGTTTAGTGAATTAATTCTTCACCAATTTATTTGTAAGGTTTCATTCCTCACTGGTAACACTGAAGATAATGAGTAAGGTAGGTCTGAGGCCAGCGAGCCTTACTGAGCGTTCCAGGATCACTAACCTCTAAGATATATCTTATATACAGAACCATTAGTAACAATCATTATTATATACCTTGTGTCACATAGTCAGGAGTTTTATCACACGATATATCCAATAAGGCTGTGATAGCAGGTGAAGGATTTTCCCAACGCACCTCAGACTTCCTGTGTGTAATCCTATTGAAGGACATAGCAGGAAGTCTTGCAAAGCTTTAATCAGCTGATAACTGAAAACAGCAGCTTGTACTCAGCTGCATAGCAAGTGTAAGTCAAGTCAAGCACATTAAAGGGATTGTTCACCTTCCAGTGTCTTTTTAATGTATTGGCTCTTACCTGCCATCTTGCAACTTTCACTTAATACATCTCTTTATCTTCCTGGGTTTTGTGTGTGTTTTAGCTCTGTAATGATGGCGTATTCCCTGGGTAAGACTGAGCTTTCCTGCTCAAAACCGTGACTACATAACTAATAGTTGCAGGAGGGTGTTATAAAAGCAATAAGTTAAAGTCATCAGAGGGTAGAAAAATCCCTTTAATTCCAGTTTTGTTTTTTGTTTTTTCTTTTTACGTATATTTATGATTGTTACAAAATGGCTTTTTATATCGGATCAGTTTGTATGTTATGTTTAGTGGCCTATTACACACTCTGCTCTTTGTGTGGGTCTGTACCAGCTCCTGTCTCTGCTACACACAATTGTCCAGCTCTTATCACACTAAACCACTGTGCGCCCCCAGGACTTGGCTTCTCCTTTCATGCTGTAAATATAGAGAGTTTGACATCCAGCCCGATCTCTGTGTGTTCACATCATAGTTACAAAGTCACAAATTGCCCCCATGTCTAAGTGAAATATAGTGTAAACTCCTCCTAGGTGGCTCAGATTGAGTATTGTAATTATTGTGTATATTCATCGCTGCCGATGTGTCTGGCTCCTCAGGTGGCGGGCCTCCAGGAGGAGAGGAACGGCCTATTGGCCGAGAGCGAGGTCCAGAACGAACGGTTAAACCAATTGGACCCGTTTGACGAGTCCAGCACGATGGTGACTAAGAAATATTTTCAGATACAACTGGAGCAGATTCAGGAAGAAAATTACAGGTACCGATAGGCGGAGGACGGAGGGGCCACGCGGGCGCCTCTCACGCTGGGTAACGCTTCAATCTGTTTCTGTTGTCAGACTGGAAGCGGCCAAGGACGATTACCGCGTTCACTGCGAGGAGCTGGAGAGACAACTGATCGAGACGCAGAACAGGAACGATGAGCTGGCTAGTCTGGCGGAGGAGTCCAGAGCGCTGAAGGATGAGATAGATGTCCTCAGGTATTCCTGCTATAGTATGGGCTCCGCTTATAGCAGTGTTGGCTAACTTGTGACACTCCAGGTGTTGTGAAACTACAAGTCCCAGCATACCCTTCCAGCAATAAGCTGATGTATATTGGCAAAGCATGCTGGGACTCCAGGTGTTGTGAAACTACAAGTCCCAGCATACCCTTCCAGCAATAAGCTGATGTATATTGGCAAAGCATGCTGGGACTTGTAGTTTCACTACACCTGGAGTGTCACATGTTAGCCAACACTGGCTTATAGCAGCGTTTTCATGTGTAGACAGTGTCTTGTAACTACTATTTTATAAAGGAGGTTGAAGGTGTCAGTTTGCCGAGGCTGTACCTGCACAGCAAGGACCACCCCGAAAATGTGCCCTCTCTCCACCTCTCACTTCAGTGATCTCCCTCCACCACTGAGTTCTCTGCAGTGAAGGTCGTACTCTACAAAAAGTGTAAAAGTCGTGTTTTGAGGATATCCCCCCTTTATACCTCCCATTGTTCCAGGTTCCAAAAGATGGACACTTTGGTATGAAACCTGTACCCTTGCCACGCCATTAGCAAAATGTGTCCCTCTCATTTAATATTATACACCTCCAATTAATGTAAAACTCGGTAAATTAATTGAAAGCACTGTTATGACAAATGTGTCTGCCTGTTCTTCAGAAAGAAAATTACTCAAGCCACACAGGGAAATCCTTAAAACTTGGCCAGTTAGGGTTACTTGAATAGAGGCTGATGGGAGATGCGTGTAAGATACACGATTGACGATATTTTTCCTGCGCACAAAATATATCATTGTTGTAGACAGCAGAGGTGGCGCGGGACAGAGATTAATACGGTTACGTTACAACGTTACCCTGATTTTATATTAAGGTGTTGCTATTTCTGCAAAGCTCCCCTTTCACAAAAGTCTTTTATATCATCAAATGATGCGTTTTGTTATTGGCAAATAAAACTCACTATATTTCTTAATGAATGGGTCACCCTGCTGGATTTGACCTGCTCAGAGTGGGATCCAGTGCGTCAGACGCCGCAGAATCCTTTTTTTGTCTACTAAAAGGTTGCCTTATTTATTGACACTTGTATTTTATTTTAAGATGAAGCCAGAGTTATCCCGAAATAATATTTCAGGCAAACCCACATCATTATGCTGTGAGACGATTTGCTAATCTGAATTCCTAGGTTAAACTAGGATAGGAACCTAAATGCTGAGCATTCTCCTTGTAGAGCTACCGCAGATAAAGCCACGAAGCTGGAGTCTAGCATGGAGTCGTACCGCAAGAAGCTGGAAGACTTTAACGACCTGCGCAGACAAGTGAAGTCTCTGGAAGACACAAATCTGATGTACATGCAGAGTACCGTGAGTCTGGAGGAGGATCTAAAGAAAGCCAACGCCGCACGCGCTCAGCTAGAGACGTATAAACGCCAGGTAGGCCGTCTCTAGTAATATATTTATATATACTGGGCATTCAGTGTAACAAACTGTACAGAGAATCCCTGCCAGAGGGTAAAGTTAGGAAGCTGTGAATTTCCGTCGGGTTTGAAAAGTGGAGATGTTGCCTATAGCAACCAATCAGACTCAAGTATTTATTTAGTGCATTCTACAATATGACAGCTAGAATCTGATTGGTTGCTAAAAGCAACATCTTCACTTTTCAGACCCGCCGGAAACGCTTGATACATTTACCCTCCTAATGTTCAGAGAATGCAGCAATAAGGTGCAAGGGAATCTGGGTTCTAAGCATTCATCTAAAGTTTCAATATTAGCCCAAATCCCAAACCGAATCTCGGATTTGAAAATGTCTTTGTTCACAAACATGAAATTCCTGGAGGAAGTTATAGGAATAAAAAGCTGGACGAAAGTAAATTCTTCAGAAAACGGTCCAAAATGGATTTAAATATACTGCAAAATATATATATATTGAAAGCAAAAAAACAAGACCAAATGTAATAAAATAATAATAGCTGCCATCACTGAACAGTTACTGAAGGAAAGACAAAGTATACATTATATTCTCTAGCTTTATCAACCACACAAGGATACCTGTACCCCCAGAAGGCTTTAGGGTCTGGTCATTTGTAGGACAGAAGTTCTAAGTTTAAAGCTGATTGGGGCACACTTAGAATTGCTTAGAAAATAATGTCACATTATGGCCAATGTGAGCTTGACTGGTATCCTGTGCAGGGGCTAAAAACAGAACAGGGGTCCGAGCGATTTCTTTGGAGCTCTCAGGGCCTGGAGAATGGACCCAGAGTTTTTAATCAAATGAATTAAGAGTCTTACACTGCGCACAGTTTATATACAAACGTCGGCACTGATGGTGCCCAGTGTAACCACACAGGTGGAGCCCCCATATTCCTGCCACTCATCACCATACACCGTTCTCTCACATCTTGTTCCCTGGTAATCTCACGTTCTCTCTAGGTCCAGGATCTACACAGTAAACTTTCCATGGAAACCAAGCGGGCCGACACCCTGGCGTATGACATGACCCGACTCCGTGAGAAGCAGGATGCTCTGATGAAAGAAAAAGAGGTAACAAAAATCAGGGACCACGAAGTCTAGTAACATATGTAACACTAAAGCCAAATTATAAAATCAATGGGGCTTCAATTAGCCGCGATGATCAGTGCGCATTTTTTACAGTAATACGGTAATGCAGCATTGCAGATCTTCCTTCACAACCCTATGGAGGGGCGAAGGGAAATCTGCGATGTTGTGTCCATTCCGGAGGCACTCCATGCATGATTGAATATGCCCCAATGTGCTGAAACTAAACCAGTTAGCGATCTACCCCAATATTTTACCGCTTCACATTAAAATGAATCAATCATACATCACCCCAATATCTTACTGCAGCACCTTCAAAGGAATCAGAATCTTTTTTACACCACTACAATATTTTTGCCCAGAATGTTATAAATTAAAGCTTCTCCCGTATGTATTGAAATGAATTGGTGTAAATGTGAGGATGAGTTTGAGGGTAGGGGCGTTATATTCTGCTCTGTCTTCTGCATGAAATCTTTGGCTCGTGCGTGGGTTGCGGATTATGACACCTAATGTTCTGTGCCTCCATCTATAGAAATCCGGCCTTGTTCATTGATAAAACATAAAAATTATCAAGTTATTCTGCTAATGTAGAATCAGTGACCGTCGTCCAGTCAGTGCTGGTATAGGAACATATATTAAACAAATTACTTCTTTGTAGAGGCTGATCAGCCAACGGGACACTCTGAAGGAAACCAATGAGGAGCTGAGATGTTCCCTGGTACAGCAAGATCACCTTAACCAGTCTGGTAAGATGTCGAACTGTGACTATTGCACATACTGCACAGTAGGGGGCGCTTTACGGTCTAGCGATCAGTATTCTACAGTGATCCTGTTTGAATTCTCTATCAGAATAATGAGATGCCGTTTACTTCTGTTCATTCACATTAATCTACTACCTAATAAATCACTCACATCATCTGTGTATTTATTTAGGGGACTCTGGTATCAAAAGTCAGGACAATCTTGCTGCGGAACTTCTTCCCGTGGAATATCGGTGAGTATCTCCTCTGTGTGTCTGCATCCAAAAGTAAGGTTATAGGAGCAAAGATAACCAGGTCAGCACCAAACTGAGGAACCTTAAAATCTCTACTCTACACAATATTAGGTGACTAAATATCCCCCCAGAAATGATCCAAATCTTTATGCCACTAAAATCTCTGCTCTACAGCAAAAAGGTGAAAGTCTTAAGCTGGCGATGCATAAATTGGAGCATGTCGGTAACAAATGATTAGAAAATAAGGATGAATAAAATGTTCAGAAAAGAGATCTGATGATTAGTCTTTTACCATTGAAGGACGTGATCAATAAATTAATAAATCATTAAATATGTGGTTGTCTCTCGTCTGCTGAAGATGACAGATGAATAATACATCCAGCAAGAACTGGGTTCAAAGTTTTTTCTGATTGCCAGGGCTAATGACGATGCAGAGTTGTTATATCGAAGGTGTAATGTTATAAGCAGCACGGTGGCTTAGTGGTTAGCACTTCTGCCTCACAGCGCTGGGATCATGAGTTCAATTCCCGACCACGGCCTTATCTGTGTGGAGTTTGTATGTTCTCCCCGTGTTTGCGCAGGTTTCCTCCGGGTGCTCCGGTTTCCTCCCACACTCCAAAAACATACCGGTAGGTTAATTGGCTGCTATCAAAAATTGACCCTAGTCTGTCTGTGTGTGTGTGTGTGTGTGTGTGTGTGTGTGTGTTAGGGAATTTAGACTGTAAGCTCCAATGGGGCAGGGACTGATGTGAGTAAGTTCTTTGTACAGCGCTGCGGAATTTGTGGTGCTATATAAATAGATGGTGATAATGATAAGATACAGAGTGACTTTTGACCTATGAGAGATGATTAAATGAGGCGTTTTCCCTGCAGAGAGATGTTCATTAGACTTCAGCACGAGAATAAGATGCTGCGTGTGCAGCAGGAAGGTTCAGAGAACAAACACATCGCGGATCTGCAGGTGCAGCTGGAGGAGAAGCAGCGTAAGATGAGCGAGCTGGAGACCGAGAACCGGTAAGTCTACGCGGCTCGTGTCCCTCTCATTGCATCATTCAGTAATGGCGGAAAACACCGGACAATGCACACGACCAGATCTGATAGAGCCGCGCTGCTTTTGTCAGAAGAGTCCCGTTAAAACACTTGAAGCGTCACATGATTGCCCTAGGATGGCGGAACAGGCTGCCTTGTTTGTGTCGTGTTCTTAGTTTAATGCTGTCTGTAAATAGATAGAAATATAGAATGTACGGGCCAATAAGTCTTAATCTTGTGTGTCTTTTGTTGTTGTTTTTGGGTTGTGTTTTGCTGAGATTTTTTTTATCTTAGATATACAGTGTGTTAAAAAAAAGTGATGGGGAAGTTTTTTAATCCATTTTATTCTCTTTGCTGCTGACATCTAGTGACCAAACTTTAGAACTACACCTTCCTTCTAAATCCTTTTTTACTTAGTTTTTTTGTTTTTAATCGATTTTATTATTATTCTTTTTTTTATTTAATAAAATACAGGAACGTTTCTTTTATAACACCTATGAGTGCATAGTAATTGTATACAATACACACAAACAATGATATAGTTGGTAGGGTGTAAGCATCACATTAGTGCTGTGTTGCTAAGGGCACAGCTGCTATCAATCTCTGTCTCGTTGACGCAGATATAATTAACAAGATATATTTTATAGCAGTAACAGATTGTCATAAACTCACCTCCAGAGGTGAAGTTCATGGATGTAATCTTAATAAACTCTAGAAGCCTTGGCTGCCGTATCCCGCACGATGTTGCAGACACCCTGGTCTGTTGCTGTTGATATTTATATCCTCCATTCATATAATTCAGTAATTCCCAGTATAAAGTTTGGCTCGAGGGGGCGCCCCATGATGACAGCGGAGGGGGGGGGAGCAGAATAGGAGGATGGAAAGGGTGATATTGTCCTTTGATGTTTGCACATATTACATTGTTTATTCATACAACATCCTATGTATCCTCTAATGATCCTTCTCTCAGGTGACCAGCAGGAGGTTCAAACAATATCATATAATGCTCCTTATCAATGTCTAAACTTTCTATATATGATCCGCATCCAGCACAGAATGTGCCTCCCCATTCTCCATATCTGCCAGAGTTGCTTTTCTGTTAAGGTAACAAGATTCCAGTCACCTTTATTTAGTTCAGAAACGAGTTCTTGGAGATTATTTTCCTCTACGTTTAATTAAACACATATTGTTCCTAGTTTTTGCACTTTGACAGGAAACCGCTTTTTTTTTTATTATCTTCACATAGACAAAGGTGTCATGTAATACAGACCAGTGATCCCGGCTCTCATAGATTGAGGCTGAACCATGCAGGATTTCAGCAGGAAAACAGCACATCCTGATTTTTAGTTGTGACACGGCCTAAACCGACCCTTAAATGTAGTGAATATAGAGCTGCCCAGTACGTACCCTGCATACCCCCTGCATGGTTTTCTTGTCTGCAAATGTTGCACCTAACTCTAAATTGCACTTTTCAAAGTTTACATGACAGGAAGCTTCAACAGGGATTTAATTCTTCACCCTCTGTGTTTGCTGAACAGGCTGAACCTGGGTCGCGTGGAGGAATTACAGCTGCAAATTGGGGATCTGCAGAAGACGTTACAGAATGAAGGGGCGGAAGCAGAAGAAGCCGGAGTGAGTATCTCTTTATGTCATCTCTTCTACTGCTAATAATATGTCATTCATGTCAAGGTTCATAGTAGATGTTACATTAATAACTAGAACGCCAGCATTTATGTTTAATATATGTTTGGAAAGCCCATGGGAGGAATAAAATATAACTATGATGTGTTTATGTGAATGCATAATGTATTTTTCCCTTTGCCTTGCTGCGGCTTACTGACATTGAGTTGCGGCTTACTGACATTGAGTTGCGGCTTACCGACATTGAGTTGCGGCTTACTGACATTGAGTTGCGGCTTACTGACATTGAGTTGCGGCTTTACTGACACTGTGTCACCATCTGCTCTGTTCACCCTCCCTCCGCTTTTTATATACATTTGTCTATTTCCGGATGTAGTGTTTTCTTCATACCCACAGTAATTACAAGTACTAGTGTTTCTAACGCCAGCAGAACACAGGTAACTGGATATGACATTAGGAACCGTTGTTACCATATCCATTACCTCTCGTACTAGTTACCTTTCCTGGGGTTGCAGTTGCATTCTGCTTTGCTGATTGCATCACGTTCTGTCCACGTGTGTTTTTGGCAGGTAAAAGCATTGTAGAAACCTGCAAGTGACCTCCAAACACTAATGAAATTGCTAGTAACATATTCATGGAAATGTGTTTGTGTTTGACGTGGTGGTAAAAGAAACACCTAATGCAATGTAGATTTATTTTATTATGATTTTATTTACCTTTTATCCCCCGTTGCAGCTGTTTGAGACTAACTCCGTTTTCTTTCTCTAGTCCAACACATTGAAAATACAAATTGCAGCACAAATGTAAGTACGAATTTGTTTCTCCATAAACTACGCGCCCCGTAATGGTCACATGGAACAAATTGTGACCTTTTAATTTCTTCACAGGGAAAAACTGAAAGAGGTTAATGAAGCTCTAGAGACTAAGAAGGAGCAGCTGGATGATATGAAGCCGGATGCAGATCAGAGTGGTGAGTCTCGCTGGTCCGTTACCCTAGGGTGACTAAGATTGGTTTTAACACGTCCCGGTTCTGGTCGTCACGTGCTGTAATGAACCAATTCTCCGCCCATCTGTGTTCTCCTAATATAGCTCAAAAAATCGAATCGCTGGAGGCTGCGCTGCGGAAGAAGGACGATGATATGAAAGCAATGGAGGATCGATATAAGGTTTATCTGGAGAAAGCAAGAAATGTGAGTGTAAAGTGTCCCAATGTCGGAGTATTGTGTGTACGGGTGTTGGGTTTTGTTTTAGAATTAATTAGGTCTAGTGGGTGAATATGATTTTAGTGATGGGTCTTGCAAACTGTTGCTCTGGCCTGTCCATGTTTAGATTTGACCATGAATAGTTCACTTAACGTTCATATTCGCAGATGGAGCAGGATTTATTGTACTGTGCGGCTCAAGAAACCAAAAGCAAAGTGATTTCATTGTTCAGTACTGGGCTCCTATGCCCGAGTAATGCCCTGAATGTGATGACTGATCAGTCGCTCACCAAGCAGTGCACTAAAGCCGACTCCATCAGCACAACTCCATCCTATGTGATATAACTGGCTTTACTGTACACTACACTGTGCTGGATATAAACGTGTGACCTCGGCTTACTGTGAATAACCGTAAATGGTGTTTTCTGAATCTTTCTAGGTAATAAAGACTTTAGATCCTAAGTTGAACCCAGCCTCAGCGGAGATCATGTTACTGAGGAAGCAGCTGACGGAGAAAGACCGCAGGATCGATGTGTTGGAGGTACGTCGTTGTGCTACAAGTACTCTCTTGTACATCCTAAACCATGTCTTTGTTATATAGCAGCGGTCGCTCACCAGCTGTTGTGGAACTACAAGTCCCAACATGCTCAGCCAGCCAGATTGTTTTATAAAGTGCTAATGTTCTTTGCAACACTGAAAACAGAATGTTTCAGACTAAGGGGCAAAAACAGGTGCCCCCTACATTGTGCCCGATATATTAAAGGAGTTACCAACAGTGTATTGCTGGTATGCTGTTACTGTGGGAGCCTATTACCAAGTATTATCATCACCATTTATTTATATAGCGCCACTAATTCCGCAGCGCTGTACAGAGAACTCACATCAGTCCCTGCCCCATTGGAGCTTACAGTCTAAATTCCCTAACATACACACTGAGAGAGACTAGGGTAAATTTTGATAGCAGCCAATTAACCTACCAGTATGTTTTTGGAGTGTGGGAGGAAACCAGAGCACCCGGAGGAAACCCACGCAAACAAGGGGAGAACATACAAACTCCACACAGATAAGGCCATGGTTAGGAATTGAACTCATGACCCCAGTGCTGTGAGGCAGAAGAGCTAACCACTGAGCCACCGTGTTGCCCTAAATCTTACATTTACAATGTATTTACCCGCTGCGTGTAGACTGTAATGTTGGAGTCTCCACAGACGTTATTTAAATGTCTTTTTCTCAGACAAGTGATTTCTTTTCTCCTGCAGAAGGAATGTCAGCAGGCCAAGCTGCGCGAGTACGAGGAGAAGCTGATAGTGACTGCGTGGTATAACAAGGTAAGTCCCAGGGACTGGCTCTCCGGTACCTCTCAGAGAGCGGTTTATTAAGTGGCGGGAGTTCTCCAGCTGCCTCTCGTCTGTACATCGTTTATGTAAAGAGTATTAAGCGGCTTCTAAGTCGTGAAATCCAGTCCATGCGTCCGGACACCACCCAGTTACTTCCAGTTATAGCCGTTTGGTTCCCAGACTGTGATAATGTCAGACGCGTATCACAGTGTGATACGCGTCTTTAATATTTGACATTTATATTATAAAACGCCAACTTTATTATGAAGTGATTAAATAATGTAGCAAACGTGCCGTGAAACCAATCCAGACTTTAGTGCTTCGTAAATGACCTTAGTACAACAAACAGCGCAGACGCACTGCACAATACTCCCGCCGCGTGACAGACATCTCAGCGTATAAGTGATCCAGAGCGCATCCGTGCCGGAGCAGAAGTCTGCACACCATCTAGACACAGATATGAGGACCAAAGCTTCGTAAATGAGATTCCCCCCCCCCGCTCCTGCTTTAATTTTTAGAAACAGCGATGATTAAAATTTAAATTTATCAGACCTAAGAAGGAAAAATGAAGGTTTTCCTCATAGCAACCAATCAGATTCTAGTTATCATATATCTAGTACATTCTAGAAAATGAGAGCTAGAATCTGATTGGCTGCTATGGGCAACACCTCCACTTTCACCTTTTTGGAAGGTTTAGTAATCTACCCCTTGAAAAATACATGAAGCCTTTTGCTGTTTTGTGTGTGTGTGTATAATGGCAGTGGTTACAACGGAGCATTCATCTCCACACCCTAATCTCTACGTATGTGCATGTACAGTGGAAACTGTATTGAGAGGATTTTGGTTTTGCAGAGCCTTGAGCACCAGAAACTGGCCATGGAGTCTCGCTTGGCCGGACGAGGAGGACGGGATCCTGGGGCCGGTTCCTCAGGAAGATCCTTCCTGGCCCAGCAGCGCCACGTGACCAACGCCAAGAGGAACATCGCCGTCACCGTGCATTCCGCCTCTCCCAATTAGAGCGCAGAGGACACGTACTCACTGAAGTGCACTTACAAGTATTTTACAAAACCCAGGTAGTATAATGAAAGAGAAGGCGATGCCGGTCATCGGCTCGTGTCTCCCCCTAGTGGCCGTTTTGTCACGAAATACACTAGACATGTACAACCCAGGGACTAAATCAGAGTCCATGTTTGTTTGTTTGTCTTATTTTGTTCTGTTCTTCAGAGGATTTCTTAAAAACAGTATATATATATATTTATGTCTTAATATGTTTTGTATATAAGGATACTGAGAGAATGTATTTTAACTCTACTCGTCACTAGTTTTAGAAGATATTTTAATGAGTACCTGTCGCCTACGCACCGTGCTGGGTCACTGGGAGCTGGTGACATCACTTCCATGAAGTCACTGCTTCCTAGTAATCTGATAGGCTGCATTTCCCAAACATTGGTTCAGCGATAATAATGGCCGCCTCCGCCGTCTGTAGGTGACAGGTACGTTCCACTTGGGGAGGGATAACCGTTTTAACAAATATATTTGTAATTTTTAACATTTTAATGATTAAAGTCAGCAATATACATATATATAGGTATCTGTTGAAGCAAATCATTACGAGAATACGAGAGACTATTGTACGGATATATTTTGCATACTACAAGTATTGATTACCGGAGGCAGTCCTTTCAATACACAAAGTATCTCTAGAATTGTATTTTTAAATACTTTGTGTTAAAACTGAATGTGATTTTAAATGTAATTTATTACATAGGAAAAAAAAAGAAAATGGTTATATTTAATTTTTATATGATGAACGTCCTCTTCCATAAGCTTGATGATTTCTCCCTAGTAATTTAAGTGAGAAAGTCCTTGGTTTAATCAGCAAGGAGAGGAACTTTAAATAAAAATGCCATTAAATGTTTGTTATGGCCACTAGGTGGCACTGTTGCATTAAGTCCTATGTGTTTAGCTCATCCCACTCATATTAATGGGAGTCTGTCTGCTGCTGCCTGTATCCATTCTGATCCACTGACATTTGCTGTGTTGTATTCAGCGTATGTTACACTCTCGCTGTATATTGTGCCTGTGTGACGTCTGTTGTGTGTACACATAGCTATTAATGATTAAGTTAAAATATATTAAAGCAATACACGCCAACTCGAGATAGGTAGGAGCCTCTCTTTGATCGTTCTATAGTTTAAGATTTAATGTAGGTGGCAGGCGCCATTTCACAGGTCTCTGTTTATAAGAGCAGCCATTTTCCTGGAGACCAAGATCCTATTCTACTGAGCTCAGTACGGAGATAGAAATTTGTGAAGCTCAGTTCGGTGCCTCGTAAATAAAACGACAGACCTATGAATTGTAAATCAGAGGATAGAAACCTGTGGCTCACCAGACTTGGAGGAACTACAAGTTTCAGGATGCCCTACCAGCCAGGTTATCTAAGCCTGCTATGGACAATGTCTCGGCCACTGAGCTGCTGTAATGTGATAAGATGATATAAAATCTGTGTTATGGTTTCATTCATAACCTTGGGGTACAAAGTATTTTTCACTAAGATGAACGATGGAAAGTAAAAAGTATAATAATATTATTGTCACTTGGTCCCCTTCTTGTTATGTGCAGTATAAAAACATTACAGCTATTTCAAGTGTGATGTTGTCTTGTCTCATCTATTAATTAACATGTAGCTGAGTTTGTAATTGCTGATGAAGTATTAATATTATCATCACCATCTATTTATATAGCGCCGCTGATTCCGCAGCGCTGTACAGAGAACTCACTCACATCAGTCCCTGCCCCATTGGAGCTTACAGTAATATCCCATTTATACAGAACCTTTATAAATAAAACCTCTTTATATTACACAGTTGGTAACAATATTCAGTTTATCCTCGCAGCCCTCAAACGCACAATATTTTATTACTAATATTTTTATAGCGATAGAGTTCAGTTGGGTCATACGTAACATTTTTATCGGTACTAAATTGAATATTTTTGTACACTGAAATGATTCATCTTTATAAAGAAGCCCCAGGGGTAGAACGGAGAGCATCAGATGGACATTAACATTCTCCAATAATAAGTTTCTATAAGGGGCAGCCATGTATTTTAAAGGTTGTGTATAGTGACTCTTTAGCTGTGGAACTAGAAGTCCCAGCATTCTCGTATAGCCTATGATGCTACCATATGAAGCGCATTTAGCTGAAACTGACACATAAGTTTAACTCTATTTTTAATATGAAGTTTGGTAGCTGATTTTATAGTAAATCGTTAATTTGGGAGAAGTTCTTTAGCAGTTACAAGCCCCAGTTATTCTTCAACATTATATAAATCTATATTATGGTCTTCCATCATAAATGCAGATTTCCTTGTTGTGATAAATAAATGTACCTGAAATTCTCTGTAAAAGACTATTTGAATGATGCTTGTACTTAGTAAAGCAAATGCTTTATTTTCCCCTTGTGCATTAGTTCCATGTAATAATGATTGGTTTCCATTCACTCAGACAAAACGTGTTTATCGTACACTATCTGTTCTAGACACAACCCCCCCCCCCCCTCCCCCACCAAAAAAACCGGACAAATTTGTGGGCAAAACATTTCTTCCTAATGCAGCAATTCTTTCTGTGATGGATGTGGAGCAAATGATTGATGATAAAAGGAGCTATAAACTCCTTTTGATGTTACTTCTACTTATCTCATGAATTACTGTATATGATATGTACAGTGGTGGCGGACTTTTTGTTCTCTCAATAGCCGTGAGAATGCAGCCTATCCATTTACTAGGAACCAGTGACATCACTGAGAATGCAGCCTATCCAGTCACTAGGAACCAGTGACATCACTGAGAATGCAGCCTATCCGTTCACTAGGAACCAGTGACATCACTGAGAGTGCAGCCTATCCATTCACTAGGAACCAGTGACATCACTGAGAATGCAGCCTATCCATTCACTAGGAACCAGTGACATCACTGAGAGTGCAGCCTATCCATTCACTAGGAGCCAGTGACATCACTGAGAGTGCAGCCTATCCATTCACTAGAAACCAGTGACATCACTGAGAGTGCAGCCTATCCAGTCACTAGGAACCAGTGACATCACTGAGAATGCATCCTATCCGTTCACTAGAAACCAGTGACATCACTGAGAGTGCAGCCTATCCGTTCACTAGGAACCAGTGACATCACTGAGAATGCAGCCTATCCATTCACTAGGAACCAGTGACATCACTGAGAGTGCAGCCTATCCGTTCACTGGGAACCAGTGACATCACTGAGAATGCATCCTATCCATTCACTAGGAACCAGTGACATCACTGAGAATGCAGCCTATCCATTCAGTAGGAAACAGATATCTATGAGGCGCGAGGCACAGCCTTAGCAAAGTCTTGTTTCCTAGTAACATGAATGTAGGTCCAGCCCACACAATGACTGTGTCCACTACTTCTTGGCATCTAATACACTCTAAGAAATGATCCTACATGTTAGTATGTGTTGTATACAAACCAGTCAAGCTGACCTCTGATTGGTTACACTGGGGCTTAGCACAGTTATGTCATTTTAAAGTTAAGTCTTTGCATGTTTTTGTGTGTCTAATGATCATCTACATACACTGGAAGCAGCTACTCTGTATGATGAACCAATAAATCACGCAGCTAGGAGCCTGTGACACACACCGTGCCTCGTGCCTCAGAGGAGGCTCCTACTGATAGTAATATTGGATCAAGGAGAGGTAACACTTTGTGTCCAGCCCTTTGTCTTAAATGTTATTTTACTTATTTGTGGTTTAAAATAAATAAAGTATTAATGTATTTTTACACTACGCTGAAGCTATAACGATGTTGTTTTGGGTCTGTTCATTCTCTGGAAAATATTTGCATTCACTTGAAATATAACATTTATAAAATAAGACCTGTGTGTGACTCCGTTGATGTATAATGTACCGCGATCAGCAGCATAATCCTATACAGAGCGATGCTCCACGTATGTGAAGTGTAGAACTACTGGGTATATTATAGCAGACAGCGGACGTGGGGCGATCGCAATCTGTACAATGGTTCTTACAATGTCTGTATAATGTTACACAATGTAAAAACTCTTTAGTTACCTGAGCTGCTGCAGGTGAGAAGTTCAGGGGGGAGGGTCTGTGACAACTCCCAAGTAGGGCCCACCCCAATAAGGTTGATCTTTAGACTAATTGAGGGACCCCCGGAAATAGTTTTTTTGGTTTTGGGTAGAATTAGCCTTTAAGGACAAGCCACCCACAAATAGTACAAGCAGGGTAAAAGTCTACATAAAGACGCAGGTGAGCAAAACCGGACAAGATGGCGGCATTACCGAGGTGCAGAAGGCTGCATATACAGAGGAGCGTGGAGTGAGGTCAGCACCTGCTGTTGTGGGGTCATGCTAAGTGCTAGTATTGATGTGGAGTACGATTATTGAAATAAGATGAAGCACAATTTTACTTCCATTCTCTAGGGCAGGTCTCCCAACCTGTGCATTGCCAGCAGATAGCCAGCCGATAGCTGGCAAGGCATGCTGGGACTTGTAGTTTCACAACACCTGGAGAGCCACAGGTTGGTCAGACCTGCTCTAGGGGCTTTGAGGACGGGGGGACATGGCCATTTTCACTCCGCAAAAAGACTCAAATTTTGCACCAGTTGACAGCTGGGGTGTTCGGTCAAGTTCCATATTTTTAGGGGACACATTATTAGGAGCACTCAAAGCCACGTGAGCTACACAGAGTGGTGGCACAGAGACAGCCCCCGCATCCCCTCACTCTAAGGATTCATTTACACCAATTGATGTTTTAGTAGAAACTCTATAAAGTATAATTTAATGACATGATGGGCAGGTGAAGTCGGAGGTTGGACTTTGACGTGACTGTTACACCTTTGCCCAGTGCACTGGTCCGTTTTCCATCCGAGTGCCCTCCTAGTTTGTGGGGGGGTCCTTATAAGAGGCCGACACGTTGGGCGGAATTCAATTGGCCGCATTACTGCCGAAAGTAACTCGGCCCGCACACTATTAACCGTTAATACGGTAATTTAAACAACGGCTTTTGCTTGCGACTCCGAGCAGAAAGCAGGATTCAAATTACTGTATTAACGGTAACAGGTTTAGCGCTGCGGTACTCTAAGGGTCAATGAATCCCCCCTTTGTGTACTGTGCAGAGCATCCAGGTGCAGCGATAACACAGGTGTATCCCGTGTGTCTCGTTAATAAGCCTTTAAGATGTTACCGGTTCTTTGTCCGCTAATTACTGTTTCAGATTCAGTATCTGAGCAGAGCTGGTTGAGATCGTGTTGTCATTGTTCGTAATTTATCCAATTTCATACATAGACAAATATTTACAGTAATAAAAACCTGCACAGGAACATAGATGGAATATTTTTCCCACAATGTATTAGGTGCAGACCTTCTGTCTCTGAGGTTAGAGCATTATGTGGGATTATTATTTTCCTATTTTTATGCTGGGACACATTCACAGCAGTGTTAGAAAATACAAGGTGCTACTAACATTAATTTTAATGGAAACCCCAACAACGGATTAAAAAACTTAATTTTTAATACCACGACAGGTAGAACATCCCCCAATTTAACTCCGGAATCAGTGACCATGTGGTAAGTAGATTAGTGGCAGAGTCGGTGCACGTGGAGGTCTATAGACACTGGCAAGTTAATTTGCTGTGAACTTGCTCGGCTCTGAAATGAGTGCAACACCAGTAGGGAAATTAGATTGTAAGCTCCACTGGGTCAGAGACGGATGTGTCTGATTGCACATTGCTGTGTTATATGTCGGCACTATATCAACCATAAGGTAATAATGTTACAGACACCATATTCACAGTGGTTTGTAAGAGGAGTCTTACAGACACATCTATTCCTGCTTTTTAATTTTCCTATCTCTCCAGCAAACGGCTTTTCCAGCTTTTCTGATAATTCAAATTAATAAATATGAGACTTGTGAAGCTCCTTCTGTTTTTTGCTGTAAACAGAGACCGGGGCAGATTCTGAATGTAACGCAACTCACTCACCTGCTTAATAGAGACTATCCTCAGAGGAACACGCTATAGATACACGTAGCATTGACGGATCGTGCCGGACTAACCTCAGAGGGACACACTAGATATATGTAGCATTTACTAGGCTGTCTCGGACTATCCTCAGAGCAGTGCACTATGGATACATGTAGCGTAGCACTAATCTGACACGGACTATCCTCAGAGCAGTGCACTATGGATACATGTAGCGTAGCACTAATCTGACACGGACTATCCTCAGAGCAGTGCACTATGGATTCATGTAGCGTAGCACTAATCTGACACGGACTATCCTCAGAGCAGTGCACTATGGATACATGTAACGTAGCACTAATC
Source organism: Mixophyes fleayi (assembly GCF_038048845.1). Lineage (NCBI taxonomy): Eukaryota > Metazoa > Chordata > Amphibia > Anura > Limnodynastidae > Mixophyes > Mixophyes fleayi. The sequence goes on from NC_134409.1 coordinate 7,425,359, forward strand.
TGACAGGGACTATCCTCAGAGCAGTGCACTATGGATTCATGTAACGTAGCACTAATCTGACAGGGACTATCCTCAGAGCAGTGCACTATGGATTCATGTAACGTAGCACTAATCTGACAGGGACTATCCTCAGAGCAGTGCACTATGGATACATGTAACGTAGCACTAATCTGACAGGGACTATCCTCAGAGCAGTGCACTATGGATACATGTAACGTAGCACTAATCTGACAGGGACTATCCTCAGAGCAGTGCACTATGGATACATGTAACGTAGCACTAATCTGACACGGACTATCCTCGGAGCAGTGCACTATGGATACATGTAACGTAGCACTAATCTGACAGGGACTATCCTCAGAGCAGTGCACTATGGATACATGTAATGTAGCACTAATCTGACACGGACTATCCTCAGAGCAGTGCACTATGGATACATGTAACGTAGCACTAATCTGACACGGACTATCCTCGGAGCAGTGCACTACGGATTCATGTAGCGTAGCACTAATCTGACAGGGACTATCCTCAGAGCAGTACACTACGGATACATGTAACGTAGCACTAATCTGACACGGACTATCCTCAGAGCAGTGCACTATGGATACATGTAACGTAGCACTAATCTGACACGGACTATCCTCAGAGCAGTGCACTATGGATACATGTAACGTAGCACTAATCTGACACGGACTATCCTCAGAGCAGTGCACTATGGATACATGTAACGTAGCACTAATCTGACACGGACTATCCTCAGAGCAGTGCACTATGGATTCATGTAGCGTAGCACTAATCTGACACGGACTATCCTCGGAGCAGTGCACTATGGATACATGTAACGTAGCACTAATCTGACACGGACTATCCTCAGAGCAGTGCACTATGGATACATGTAACGTAGCACTAATCTGACACGGACTATCCTTGGAGCAGTGCACTATGGATTCATGTAGCGTAGCACTAATCTGACACGGACTATCCTCGGAGCAGTGCACTATGGATACATGTAACGTAGCACTAATCTGACACGGACTATCCTCAGAGCAGTGCACTATGGATACATGTAACGTAGCACTAATCTGACACGGACTATCCTCAGTGCAGTGCACTATGGATTCATGTAGCGTAGCACTAATCTGACACGGACTATCCTCAGAGCAGTGCACTATGGATACATGTAACGTAGCACTAATCTGACACGGACTATCCTTGGAGCAGTGCACTGAGGATTCATGTAGCGTAGCACTAATCTGACACGGACTATCCTTGGAGCAGTGCACTATGGATTCATGTAGCGTAGCACTAATCTGACACGGACTATCCTTGGAGCAGTACACTATGGATTCATGTAGCGTAGCACTAATCTGACACGGACTATCCTCGGAGCAGTGCACTATGGATTCATGTAGCGTAGCACTAATCTGACACGGACTATCCTCGGAGCAGTGCACTATGGACACATGTAGCGTACCACGCATCGGACACGGACTATCCTCAGAGCAGTGCACTATGGACACATGTAGCGTAGCACTAATCTGACACGGACTATCCTCGGAGCAGTGCACTATGGACACATGTAGCGTACCACGCATCGGACACGGACTATCCTCGGAGCAGTACACTACGGACACATGTAGCGTTTACCTGAGCGTCCCAGACTATCCTCGGAGCGGTTATACCGTGCATATAACCCATCTGTAATGGATGTTTTGTATGTGTGTGTAAAACTCTGGACTCTCAAAGTGCTAAAGACCAACATTTCATTCCCAGACAACAGTTTAAGAAAAACCAGCTGCAGTTTTATTTCAGGAGCAAAACAAAAACCCAACAAATATGGTGAAAATTCATTCAGTATCAGAATCTTTGATGGACATCAGTGATTGACAGGTGAAGAAATAGGAATTTTAACAGGAAATAATATAAACCGACATTTTCACCATTTATTTGTCTTTCTCTTTTTGTTCCTTTTCTTTCTTCTCCCGCTCTATCTTTGCTTCTTCTGCTTCGTGAAGTTTTATTAATTCCTCCACTTCTTTCTGTTTCAGGACTCTGATCTTAGTCTTCCCGTTCTCGCGCGTTAATGTGGCGATTTCAACTAGGACAAGAGGAATAGAAAATGAGTACAGAACACTATACTATATACACTGTACTACAGACACTGTACTACAGACACTGTACTACACACTGTACTATACGTGACTCTTACACTGAAGTATAATTTACTGTCACTGGGTGCAATTCACAGAAATCATTTTACCATTATAAAAGTCTTGATGTTGTAAATGGACATATAAACAAATGACAACACTTTCTACACAGATGGGATTGTTTTTACAACTAGCGTAAACTATGTCATAACATATATACACACACACAGTATATGATTAAAAAGGCACATCCATATATTTTATGTATTAAATAAAAAAACTTTTTTCTAGCCTATCTACTTGTGCGCTGGCAAATTCAGCTGACTTGATTGGCCATGTACAATTCTAGCCTTACTAGAAACAGAACACATACCTAGCGTCTGTAATAATTCCTATATATCCCCATTAACTACTTGCTCTGGGAACCACAGATGGGGAAGACGTCTGGTTAATATTCTTCAGCGTAATTAATGTATCAATGCTTAGGAAACAATGAAGATTAAATAGATAGAACCCAAATAATTAGAGTCCGCTGTTCTCACCTTTCTCCGCAGACAGTTTGCTGACATCCATGGTTTTATTAAGTACTTTAACAGCCAGCGCCAGGGCTGATTTCAGGGTCATGTCTCCTTCCTTGTAGTCTTGTTTCAGCATGGAGACCGCTGCCTGCAACCACAGCAATCGTTTCATTGTCAGCGATTGTGGATCACAAAGTAAAGTGTTATCGATCAGTTCTATACGTTAATTGTCAACAAAATAAAAAACATCATTAAACAAAGTAAACCCCTATTAGCCCTTACATTCATCTGTCTGGCTACTGAATAACATGATATAAAACAGCGGTAGAGAATGAAACACATAGAAACGATAGAGGGAGTTCTTACCGCGCTGTTGTTCCCGATACACGTAGCTTTCCAGCCTCCGTAATTCCCACTTGGATCGCTCTGATACAGCTGGAAACCGTAGTGTTTGTCCCATCCGATGTACAACAGAGAGACGCCAAACGGACGCTTACCTGAGAGAGAGAAGTGACGGAGGAACGTATGATAAACAGCATTTATATACATATACAAAGACATATCATCAATTTATATAGCGCCACTAATTCCGCAGTGCTGTACAGAGAACTCATTCACATCAGTCCCTGCCCCATTGGAGCTTACAGTCTAAATTCCCTACTATAGACACACACTCACAGACAGATATATATATGGGTTCTATTAAAATACAGCAAACTGGTCTATTCAGTAACAGGATTAGAGGAAGTGACCACATCGGTACAAGACCCAGACGTCTGCTGCTTGAGATCACGGTTAGGTGGAGCAGGATTATTTATAGTGGACGATGACCGATATAAACCAGCTGCTATTATCGATATATTACGTTTTCCATGTCACCAACATACAATGCAGCTATTTTGGGTGCAATGTCCTATCACTTCACCAGATCCATCACCAAGGAACTGTCTTCCAACAGACTTAACTGAAAAACTGGTTTAGCGCAATATGGCTGCCTACGCCAAGCGCTTCACCCACCAACGTCTAATGACCTGAAAGGCTGCATTCAGCCCAAATACAGACGACTTCTCTGTACGTGGGCAACCGATGGATTTCACAGGGTTCAAGATTCCACTTCCCCTGTAGTATAACGATAGTTAAATAGACTAACCACAGAGGATTGTGGGTAAGAGTTAAAATGAATATAGACATATATATATATATTTTTTAAACTTTCCATTTAATTTAATGTTGATGTGTTTTCTAACACACGCAGGAACCACAGTCTATCCAGCTAATTCAGAATCACACAGACACGCAGAGAAGGCAGATTACCTCCGAACTGTGTGTACGCTTGTTTAATGTCGCACAGGGCGGTGACCAGCTGCTCACACGGGATCGGCTCCTGGTACTGTAACAGGTACCTGGGGGGAAATATGGACACACAGAAAGTTAAACCAGTTATTCTATAGAACAATACTCTGCCCTCAAAACAAAAGGGACCAATTAATATAAAAATGAAACACTTGCTAACAAGTTCCCCGGCCTTCACACTACGCTTTAATATAGGACACGGAGAGCAGAAAGCACACAGCCTGCGTTATTATATATATTCCACGTAACGTACATTTACCAGCTCAGTATTTCCTCATTTACCTCTGAGCAATTAGTCGCAGTTCGTTTGTCAACACGTTGGCGTCAGACGTAATCCCGGCTACACTGCAGGCCATGTCACTGAAACACGGAGACACGAGAGGTTTAGAGACTGCGCCCACCTACCTCACGAGAGGTGGATGTTGCACATCAGACACTGATCGCAGAACTCACTCATTCAGTTTATAGATCTTCTCGGAAAAGAAAACCTCGTCCAGGAGTTTGTGGATGTTCCTCCTCTCGGCTGCCAGCAAAACGCCGTCGTTTGCCAAAATCCCCAAGCAGGTGCCCGCGTGCCCGATGGCTTCCATGGCATACTCCACCTGATACAGGCGGCCTAGGGAAGAGAGTTTATTCAGCGACACCACCATATATACAAATAACCGTCCTTAACGTGACCAGGTCCAATTACACTTTGTACCCAATATTGTAGTAGGCAGACGATACAGACAAAAAACACTTTGGGATCAATATATTAAAATAATATCAGACACTGGATTTATTTTAAATAAGGGCTCATCCACACAAGCCCCATTCTCAGAAATTACTCGTGTTCCGAACGAAACGCACGACAGGTAAACGCTGGAAATCCTTCATCCTTAAACCACGTCACGTGTGGCAGTAACCACACACAGCACATTATCGGGATCAATAGATCACTGGGTCGTGGTAGGAGAAAATTCTGCCAATACAGCAAATATTTCACATGTTCCCAGAAAACCTAACTCAGCCCATCTCATACCCAAACGTATTAACACATAATTAAATGCTTTCAGGAATTATGGGGATAATTTGACCTTCGATCTGCTACCATTTTATGAAAACTCTATAAACAACCCTCTGTAGATATACAGCCCATACACAAAAAGCAGAGCTGATCTGTGCTGTATCCAAAGTCAGCAAAAATAAACAAGTTTGCCTGGATGACAAACATCTTGGAGCAAAACACCGACAGATAGAGCGATGTATTTAGTGAAAGCTTCAGAGGCCGTGTAAGGAATCATTCCAAGTTGTATTAAGGCTGGAAGTACCATTACTCCAACTGAAATATAAGACTGACCACATACTGATACAGAGTAAGGGTAAGTCGCATTACACGTTATATGGGGCACATTCTAGTCTTATTGCTAATCAATACCCTCCTATTGTAAGATCAGAGACTAAAGTTACAAAGGAAACTTTCCCATCCTTCCTCTTTCAGTTTTCAAACAAAGTAACAGACAAATTGGAGTAAATCCCATCTGAACATGGGAGCATTAGAAATATAAATAGTGGATGTTACGATGAGGCTTTTTATAGGGGCAACTAAATAATATTTCAAGGAAATCCAAGTTAGTAGAAAAGCAGCAGAATGCTGGGCGTCTACTGCAGCCGGCACCAAAGTGAAAGAGAAAGTAATCTCGGGATCTGTGCTGACATCACGTAGGAGACAACTTTCATTTTGTTTATAGTGGTAAAAAGTCTCAACATTAACAGTAATGAGGTTGCTGATTTATTTTCAGGACACGAGATGATAAAACTTACCCTCTGGTGAGAATATAGTGGTTCTAGAATCATATCTGCGAGACTGTCAAGACAAAGATATACAGAGAATTTAACGGACATCGCAGAGAAAAGAGCATTAACAATGATCATCATATAGAGTATAAATACAAAGTAGCGCAGTGTTACTAGGACTTGATGCAGGTTGTTGGATTATCCAGAGAGCACTGGATCAAACATTGAGGGTAATGAACTTTGCTGTCTAATGTAAAGTGCAATCTCTAATCACATAATACTACACAGGTGATGTTAATAGATCTAAAAACTCATGTAAATAATATCTGTATTAACAGTGAGCTCTGATGTCACCACTTTAGTGGTCATTAGGAAAACTAAGCTGAATATTGCATAAAAAGAGGGTAGGGGGTTGGAACACTAAATGATAAGAGTTAGGACCTTGTAAGTGGTGTATGGCTCACACATATACCTGTTATTTATGCAACTAAGATATCTGCTTGTGTTCCTGGATTTAATTGAGGGCTTATTTTCTGGTGGGCAGAGCTTTGTACGCTCTCTTCTAGTGAATATGACTTCAGGAATAAATAGCTGCCTTCCTGTGCGCAGGAGACCGATACACTACACACAGTATATATACACAGCGCTAGGATATAAACTCACCATTTTGGATGTTTAAAGTTTTCTTTCTACTATGAATCTTTTCAGCTCTTCACTTTGAGCCGTCTCGTCCTGTAAAAAGAAAACGTTGTCACTTTCTATCACATAATGTGAATACGTCAGCGCCCACATGAGACACACGGGGTGTTGCACAGATGAAATATATAGCATGCAGGACGGATTGATATTGGATACTGCACTCGAACATGACACGGTAACTGGACACAGGAACTAAACTGTGTATCTTAATTATCCAGCTTTGATAAATCACAATTTACACAGTCTACAGATAAGGAACAGACATAAAGAATTGTAGCAATCATACGAAGAGAAGTAGCACTGAGTAAAAATAGTTAATATGAAAAGTGGGCAAAAGTTTAAAAACTGGGACTGGTGATGGTTAAAGGGACAGTTGAGCAATGGAAAGAGAAGGCACAGAGGCACTGGCGATGATGGTACCCAGTATTGGGGTCACTGAGGTTAGTGGGAACAGGAGTACAGGTGACAGGGCATTGGGCACAGAGGTACAGTTGATGGGGCAGTAGTAATAATAGACGATGACTGTACATTAGTGGTAATAATAGACAATGACTGTACGTACAGAGTAGTGGGAACAGGGGCAGTGGAGACATGGGGCAGAGTAGTTGGCACAGGCTGAGTACTGACAAGATACAGAGTAGTTGTTAGATGACAGTGTAGTGGAGTCAGAGGACATTAGTGATCACAGGGGTAGATACGACAGAGGGCATGGAGTATTTGGCACAAGGTGAGTGGCGATTATGGTGATACAGACCAGAAGTGATGACAGGGGGGCACAGAGTAGATGTGGCAGGGACTGTGGAGACAGAGGGCAGTAAAGATCAATGTGACTGGAGCAGGGGTGAGAAGTGCACAGAGTAGTTGCCACAGGGGCTGTAGTGATCACAAAGGACAGTAGGCACCGGGGTAATGGAGTCATGGAGCGGTAGTGATCACAGGATGGATTGTGACAGGGGGCAGTGGTGACCAGGGGTAGATAAGAGAGGGCACAGGGCAGTTGGTACAGGGGCAATGGTAACAGAGGGTAATAAGGATCACATGGTGATATAGTGGAGTCAGGGAACAGTAATGATCACAGGATGAGTTGTGACAGGGGGCAGTGGCAACATGGACAGAGGTGACACCGGGCATGGAGCAGTTGGCAGAGGGCTAGTGGTGTATGGGGTAGAGAAGACACAGGCAGTAGGCACAGTGGTAGTGGACTCGGGGATAGATATGATAGTGGGCATAGGGTTAGTGGAGTGAGTTGGCACAGGGCTAGTGGTAACTGGGGTAGATAAGACAGCAGGTGGTACAGAGCACAGGGGTAGATATGACAGTGTAAACTCGGTAGTTGGCACAGGGTTAGTGGTGTATGGGGTAGAGAAGCCAGAGGACACAGGGTAGTAGGCACAGTGGTAGTGGACTCAGGGGTATATGATAGTGGGCATAGGGTTAGTGGAGTGAGTTGGCACAGAGCAGACAGCAGGTGGTACAGAGCACAGGGGTAGATATGACAATGGGTACTGGGTAGTAGACACAGGGTTAGTGCAGTCACCTGGCACGGAGCAGGGGGGCACAGGGGGTAGATAAGACAGCTGGCACGGAGCAGGGGGGCACAGGGGGTAGATAAGACAGCTGGCACGGAGCACAGGGGTAGATAAGACAGGTGGCACGGAGCACAGGGGTAGATAAGACAGGTGGCACGGAGCACAGGGGTAGTGGAGTCAGGGGACGGCGGACCGGCGGGATAATGCAGTCATAGCCCGGAGCTCCCCCGGGGGTATATGCCGGGTTACTGTCCGGAGCCCCCCGCACACTCACACTCACACTCACTCTCACACTCACACTCACCGCTCGGCCGGGCAGCTACGGGGAGATGAGAGGAAACAGGAGACACAGATACCGCTCAGTCACTGCACACAGAGCAACATGGCCGCCTGCGCATGCTCACTGCGCCTGGTCACGTGGTGGGCGGGCGGAAGTGGCTGCGGCGGCAGCCATCTTTGTTGTGGGAACTAGATGGAGTTTGCCAATATCTGTGACTTTCACATAAATATGGCAGCATGCATTAAGGAACTTTGGATGGTTCATTTTTACGTATTTGTAATTTGAAACAGAGCTGTTCTAATTTTCACTGCCAGGTGAAACAGTTTGTCTTCCTCTACTGTATATCACAATTGTTTGAAAGGTTTAGCCCCATTTAAATATAGAAGATTATATATTCTTGTACTGTAAAACAAGTGACTTTATGCATACAAACCAACAGTCCCAATTTTTCAACTGAAAGGGTATTGGCATGTAGGAAAATGTGAGGTTTGTCTGGATCTGCTCAACACTCAGGTACTTGTTTCCTAATTATACTCTTAAGCAAAATCCAGCAGTTTGAGTAACTCACAAAACACCAAGGTCAGATCTGAAAAATTTATACAAAATGTATTGTACACCGATGCACAGTAATTACAACGAAAAATAGCTGTATCAAATCAATCTAAATGACAAAGGCACTAATTGTTGTGATATATACGAGACATATATAATTATTCATCGGATTATTTTGCTTTATGTCAGTCTCGTGCTTACAGTGCATCAATATTCTACAAACAATATAATAATTGCCGTCCTGTAATTCAGATGGTTTCTGACTATAGGTGTTAAGTTGAGCTGTGATTTCTTCACTAGATCAGTTTAACAGAAGTTTGATAACTTTATATTGGGATTCACATAACTCTTCACTGGCCAATAAGGAACTAGTTCATCCATACCAGGGGCAAACACAGGATTTGTAGTTTTGGGTTTCCACACCACGCCACCAATGGGCATGACCAGCATGCATGGGGGCGTGTCTATAATTTTAGACAGTGCTGGGCTGCTCTCCAACTCTTTCTATCCCCATCAAATACACGGGGCAAGACACCTCAAGCATACAGTGCCCAGCCTGAGAGGGGGGTTCCAGGCACCAGGAAACCCCCCATGGGTGCACTCCTTCATACAGCAGACTGAACTGTGTGCATGACAAAAAAAGACAGTCGTCAGCGCTTATCCTTAACACTGCATATCTGTGTGTATCTAGCAAAATGAAAACATGAGATATTAGTTCTTTTTTTGATCGAAACATTTAAGCCTGCATCTCAGCGTCAAGGGCACCTCATTGTATGCAGGTCCTACACTGACCTATATGCTTTAAACACCATTATAATGCAATTAAAATAAGATGCACTCACCTCCCAGGTATAGAGGTTTACATCTAGCAAGAGCTGGCTTGTGAGCCACACCCAAATGTGCTTTAAATAGGCTTGATGGACAGCTGCTATGACGATAAGGCAATATTTTGAAAGAAAACCAGAAAAAATCAAGCCTGCGCTCGGTATATCCCATATTATATCTGGTATTTTATTTGCATTTTAATGGTGTTTAAAGCATATGGGTCAGTGTAGGACCTGCATATAATGAGGTACCCTTGACGCTGGGATGCAGGCTTAAATGTTTTGATCAAGATATGAACTAATATCTCATATTTTCATTTTGCTAGACACACACAGATATGCAGTGTTACGGATAAGTGCTGACAACTGTCTTATTTGTTTTGTATACATATATGGGCATTTATATTGCCAAGCAGCTGGTACCATATATAATATGGGATATACCGAGAGCAGGCTTGTTTTTGCTCTGGTTTTGAATCGGGTGCATGACATGGAAACAGCAAGAAATCCAGGGACTGAAAGTTTCCAAAGATGCAATGGTGAAATAATGAGGATCGCCCTTCACAGTAGATCAGTCGTCTGTGGTCACCAAATGGGCAGCAAGTTAGGTGCGATCTGCAAATAACATTTTGGGGGAATAAGTCCAGCAAGTTTGTCACTAGTTTAGAATGTTGTGTGATGTTCAGTGAAGGGGGGGGGGGGGGGGGATTCCTCTTAATTTCCTGGCATATTCTTTTGTCTAACACAAGTTTTGTTTTTTTGTTTCTCTTATTTTTTTTGTGGGTAACGGATGTTGTTGTCCCTCTCGCTGGGTACCATTTCAATCTGCCAGCCTCTTCGTCTAGACTAATGAACATTATGTTTTCACACCTTGGAAGTGAGATTCTATCCAGAACGGTAACATTTTGTAGAGTTTCCTGAGCCAATGTATTTTTCTCTCATTTGCAATGCTAATACCAATTAATGTGATTCAAAGTAACGAAAACAGCATCGTTCTATACAAACATGAAACTTCTGCAATGACTGACAACTGCCGTAAACAGAATAAATACGAGATAATATCGCTGCCAGTCACTCTCTCGCCCACTTGAGACACATCTACAACTCTTTCAGGAAGAGCAGCGCAGAGCGCAGGATTACGCCGTCCCCTGAGCTGAATTTTTTCAGAGCTTCAGTGATTTTCTCCGGGCTCAAAGTTAAATTATAGATGAGGTTGAACTTGTGAATGACTTCCTTAGCTCTCTCTGTTTCTACTAGACCTACAGAAAGGAACAAGATATGAGTTTAGGGATAATCACTGGGACAGAGTGTAACAAATCGCTGCAAACTATTTATAAACATAAGTACGCTTTAGATTTGCAAAATCTTTTCTTATGCATGTTCAGTGCGCAAAATGCGCCTAAATAAGCCTCTTAATGTATTAGGTAGCCAGTGGAATTGGAAGTTAAAGGATCTGGGGGTATATTTGCTAAACTGCGGGTTTGAAAAAGTGGAGATGTTGCCTATAGCAACCAATCAGATGCTAGCTCTCATTTATCTAGCACAGTCTATAATATGATAGCTAGAATCTGATTGGTTGCTACCATTCTACTCCACAGTGTGACTAATTTTGAAGACTGATAGTTCTCCAAATGTGATACAATTTAATAATCTAATAAGCACATCAATATTCAGCTCATGTGCCGTGTGTGGGGGAAGGGGGGCTACACAGCTTGGTTTGAGGCCCCTCACCTCGGGCCCCTCAGGGACCCCGCGGATACGGCAAACTGAGCATACCAGATAAGTGATCATTTGGCCTTTATTTTAACCGAGTCCCTTACAACATTTATTAAATTAAATTAATTTTAATTGTATTTATGCAATAAATACATGTATGTAGGGCATTATAGATTGATTTAAATGGAATAAATACATTTATCTCACAGTTTATATATAACTTTCCTGCATTATTTTCTTTATATTCAGTTATTGGATCCCTTATCCAAAATGCTGTTCCGGATAAGGGATTCTCATGTAAACTTGTGCACCACATTACTGTGCATTTTACATTTTCATTTATGTTTCTCTCTTTGCAATTATAAATTCAAAACGACCTTCTATCTTATCGATTCTTTTTCTTTCTTTTTAATTTTGACCACTTTTTTTTAAGTTTTTCGTCAATTCACCGCTAGGATGAAGTTTGAGCTTTAGAAACAGGAACATCATTTAATTGCAGAGAGGCCTGCATTTATAAGGGAGACGTTAAAAATACATAGTTTCGGTGATGTATTCAGTCTACTGTGAATAAATTACCGGTGTCTTTTATCTGGCAGAGCTGAAGAACAGTTTCTAGCTTGTTGAATCGATCAATCCAGTCCTCACGGTCTTCAGAACTCCGGCGTTCAAAGAGATGCAAAGCAGGTTCGGTGACGGCCCGGGCGTCCCACCGAGAGTTGGACTTTTTGCTGGCCGAGTATGAACTTTCTGAAGTTTCTGAAATATCCTGTGAATAACATTGAGTAATGTAATCCTTATCTAATCTATGTCCACTAACGGTGTGTGGGCTGTGATTGACAGTGAGAAAATATGGCAACATCATCATCATCATCATCAACATTTATTTATATCGCGCCCAAAAATTCCGTTGGCGCTTTACAACATAAAACAAAGCTTTATTTTAGGGGGTTAATTTGGAGGAAAGTACTCATTAGGTGCCCTCTTTCTGTGTGTTTTTCCTACACATTTATCCAGACATATTGGGAAAAATTGAGGCCCCTGATCAACAAAATCCACACCCCACTGATCACACAAAACACGCCCTAGTACACCCGATCGCTCCCACTATCTGACCAATCAGGTCACTGTATGCATAAGCCCCGCCCATTCAAAGGTCCACGAATCGGAACTGAGCCTTATGAAGGGATCACAGTATCCACTCCAGGGGACTCGGTCATTCATTCCACGAACCCCCATAGCTCAGGGTGGAGAAGCGGCACCAACCCTCTGTGGAAGTCTAGGTGTGGGGGTTGGTTATTATTATAATCAGGAACTCCACGCTCTCTGTTTCCTTGTGGCTTGTGTTGGAGAAACAGACAGCATAGACTCTGCCCCCCAAAGGGCTTGTTTATTAGGGAAGGGGGCTATGCTGTCTGTTTTTTAATGTTATTATATCTATTAGATTTTGAGTACCTGTAAAACCCCACAAAGTGGACCATCAATAGACGTATGGACAGTAAGTAAATGTAAATAAAAAATATTGAGGGTATGTAGTTACGTTGTTTGTCAAGGGGAGCTGAAATACCATTCATGGACTCCAACTGAACACTGCCACCTAATGTCCAAATTATCATGAAAATAGTAAAGAATGCTCATGTCTGATTAGATAGCAATTAATTTTCCAGGAATTAGTTTCACCCAAGTACCATTCTCACTCAAAAAAAGACACAATGTATATATGTGAAGCAGACTTACCCTGAGATCAGGCTGGGTTGTACGGTCTTCCTGCGTCCTGATGAAGCAGATATCTTCCTTTTCTTGATAAAAAAAAAACAAAAAACATTTTTTTTAAACCAATATATTTCCACCTAGATGTTAGTGGTTGATTTGAAGCTCTCCAGACCTGTCTAGTGTCACCAATGTCTAGGGGCGCTCCCAGATTATGTCATTTTATCCGTGAAATGTTCTTACAGCTGATCAACTGTGAATGCAATTCTCAGTGCAGGTTCTTAATCTGACTGTGGGGACATCTGCTCAGTACCACTTCTATTGTGTTCTGCTGCAACTCACCTGCCCAGCACTTGATGTGCCTAGACTCACCTGCCCAGGGTATGATGTGCCTAGACTCACCTGCCCAGCGTATGATGTGCCTAGACTCACCTGCCCAGCGTATGATGTGCCTAGACTCACCTGCCCGGCGTATGATGTGCCTAGACTCACCTGCCCGGCGTATGATGTGCCTAGACTCACCTGCCCAGCGTATGATGTGCCTAGACTCACCTGCCCAGCGTATGATGTGCCTAGACTCACCTGCCCAGCGTATGATGTGCCTAGACTCACCTGCCCAGGGTATGATGTGCCTAGACTCACCTGCCCAGCGTATGATGTGCATAGACTCACCTGCCCAGCGTATGATGTGCATAGACTCACCTGCCCAGGGTATGATGTGCCTAGACTCACCTGCCCAGCGTATGATGTGCATAGACTCACCTGCCCAGCGTATGATGTGCATAGACTCACCTGCCCAGGGTATGATGTGCCTAGACTCACCTGCCCAGCGTATGATGTGCATAGACTCACCTGCCCAGCGTATGATGTGCCTAGACTCACCTGTCCAGGGTATGATGTGCCTAGACTCACCTGCCCAGCGTATGATGTGCATAGACTCACCTGCCCAGCGTATGATGTGCATAGACTCACCTGCCCAGCGTATGATGTGCCTAGACTCACCTGTCCAGGGTATGATGTGCCTAGACTCACCTGCCCAGCGTATGATGTGCATAGACTCACCTGCCCAGGGTATGATGTGCCTAGACTCACCTGCCCAGCGTATGATGTGCCTAGACTCACCTGCCCGGCGTATGATGTGCCTAGACTCACCTGCCCAGCGTATGATGTGCCTAGACTCACCTGTCCAGGGTATGATGTGCCTAGACTCACCTGCCCAGCGTATGATGTGCATAGACTCACCTGCCCAGCGTATGATGTGCATAGACTCACCTGCCCAGGGTATGATGTGCCTAGACTCACCTGCCCAGCGTATGATGTGCCTAGACTCACCTGCCCAGGGTATGATGTGCCTAGACTCACCTGTCCAGCGTATGATGTGCCTAGACTCACCTGTCCAGCGTATGATGTGCCTAGACTCACCTGCCCAGCGTATGATGTGCCTAGACTCACCTGCCCAGCGTATGATGTGCCTAGACTCACCTGCCCAGCGTATGATGTGCATAGACTCACCTGCCCAGCGTATGATGTGCCTAGACTCACCTGCCCATCGTATGATGTGCCTAGACTCACCTGCCCGGCGTATGATGTGCTTAGACTCACCTGCCCAGCATATGATGTGCCTAGACTCACCTGCCCAGCGTATGATGTGCCTAGACTCACCTGCCCAGCGTATGATGTGCATAGACTCACCTGCCCAGCGTATGATGTGCATAGACTCACCTGCCCAGAGTATGATGTGCTTAGACTCACCTGCCCGGCGTATGATGTGCCTAGACTCACCTGCCCGGCGTATGATGTGCCTAGACTCACCTGCCCAGCGTATGATGTGCCTAGACTCACCTGCCCAGAGTATGATGTGCTTAGACTCACCTGCCCAGCGTATGATGTGCCTAGACTCACCTGCCCAGCTTATGATGTCCTAGACTCACCTGCCCAGCGTATGATGTGCCTAGACTCACCTGCCCAGTGTATGATGTGCCTAGACTCACCTGCCCAGCGTATGATGTGCGTAGACTCACCTGCCCAGCGTATGATGTGCCTAGACTCACCTGCCCAGCATATGATGTGCCTAGACTCATCTGCCCAGCGTATGATGTGCCTTGACTCACCTGCCCGGCGTATGACGTGCCTAGACTCACCTGCCCGGCGTATGATGTGCCTAGACTCACCTGCCCAGGGTATGATGTGCCTTGACTCACCTGCCCAGCGTATGATGTGCCTAGACTCACCTGCCCAGGGTATGATGTGCCTTGACTCACCTGCCCAGCGTATGATGTGCCCAGACTCACCTGCCCAGTGTATGATGTGCCTAGACTCACCTGCCCGGAGTATGATGTGCCTAGACTCACCTGCCCAGCGTATGATGTGCCTAGACTCACCTGCCCAGCGTATGATGTGCCTAGACTCACCTGCCCAGCGTATGATGTGCCTAGACTCACCTGCCCGGCGTATGATGTGCCTAGACTCACCTGCCCAGCGTATGATGTGCTTAGACTCACCTGCCCAGCGTATGATGTGCCTAGACTCACCTGCCCAGCGTATGATGTCCTAGACTCACCCGCCCAGCACATGATGTGCGTAGACTCACCTGCCCAGCATATGATGTACCTAGACTCACCTGCCCAGCGTATGATGTCCTAGACTCACCTGCCCAGCGTATGATGTGCATAGACTCACCTGCTAAGCGACAACCTGTCCCTGGAAATTGAACTGTGGGTAATTATGTTGTAGTTTATCACTCGCTGCTCTGATCTGAAGGACAATTGATACAATGTGTTGTGATTTGCAATCCAGCATCAAACAAGCAGATTATTTGTGTCTGCATGTAACGAGCGATGTAAATGCCGGGGATGTTATTTACCAATCTTTTTTAAATATCAGTTGTCAGCAGCTTTTCCCAAGGAGACGTTAGTGTGATTTATGCAGAACAGGACAGATTGCAATATACATTTTTAATGACAGGAATCACAAATAGTCGGCACCAATAAAGGATGCTCACAGATCACTTGACAGATGCATCTTCGAGCAACAGATGGCTTAGGGGTTCAATCCCAGATTAAAGAACTGAACATATTTCAGTTCTTATACAAGTGGCACAGATCACATTTTTGTGTGAGAGAGTCAGAATCTGGTTAGATAAAAGCATCCATTCATCTGTGGGAAACACAAGACTGTGGACCCAGCAGCTAACACTCTCTCCACCGTTCAGCAGGCGGGGGTGGGATAGGTTGCCGTCATTTAACCCCTAGGGAGCTGATCCAAACACATGGGGCACAATTCTGTGAGATATATTTGCATTTTTCAATACTATTTACATCAACAAACTTCTGAATGTTACTAAACCCTCGTCCACGAAAGAATAGCTTGTGTTATATTGAGAATTACTGAAACAACGGGTCTTATTAGAAACATTTTTACCATACGAGTTAAAATTATGTTGCAAAAATTGTGTCTGTTGAGTCACAGTTATCTCATAAGACAGAAGTATTTGTACTTTAGGCGAACAGATGTGTATACGTGCGCCAAAAGATAGTGTAGAAATGCGGCTTGAATTGACATTAGTTATAAATGCTATATTTGCATTACCCTGTTTTTGCAGAATATAATGCAAACAAGGGTCATAGACACAAAAGAGAACAGTTTTGACAAAGGGAGTTATAAATTTGAAAATACAGTTTTCCATATAAAATGCAATTAACCCCAAACACCCCCAAATCCGAACCACTTTATAAATTCATTATGAATCTTCCTTCCTGCAGTAGTCCAACTGGCCGATAGGAAATGCAAATAGACGGTTGTAACTTGACGTAATATAGTCGTGATGTAAATGAATGAAGTACTTTCAGCCAATCAGAAGCAGCGAGAAAGTGCCACAGTTGTCATCATCATCACAATCTATCGTTACACCAGGCTTCCAGCCACAAAAGATACTCCTCCTAGGAAGCGTATCTGGGGATGCGACTAAGACTTATTTATTTATTTATTAAATAAATCATTGAGAAGTTGTTTACCAAATGCTGCCATATTATTGTGGAAGTCTGCCCCACATTCCGAGTGCAGCAGAAATGCCTCTTATTCAGGCAGGTAACTCTTCGCCTCTTTGTGATTGGCTCTGCAAACCAAGATGGAGGATTTTGAACCATGGGGGTCCTATGTCAAGGACCACACAGTTGGAGAGAAAGTAATCCGCAAGCCCTGCACTGGATTCCTGCATAGATAACAGGGGGGAGGGAAGGCGCACATTGAACCGATGCAGCGCTAGTGTTTACCCGCAGCATGGGACCGCTACCGTCCCGCTAGTGGGGGGGAGGGGGTGTTAACTAAAAACTAACTTTTGGGAGTAGATATGCTTTCATTATATTTTCATTGCATTATCTTTCTGTAGTTAAAGGATTATTAGTGCAATAGCTGCTTACACTATATAGCGCTTCTAAAACAAGAGCAGGAAAATTCAGTAACATTGCTCAGAAGTGCAAATATTCACTAAAACCAGAATAGCCAATCAGTAATGAGCTATTATCTGTCTCATGCAAATTAAGTGATGAAAATAAACGTTTGATTTGTGCATCCCACAAAACTGCTAAATCTTATTTTTCCACTTAAGTGTAAAACTGGTCACACTCGGGCACCTAGCCTGCAAGAAACACCCCCGAACCACCTGACTCCTTTGAGCAGACAGTGCGAATTTTGCACTCCTGTAGACGCCATGTTGGTCCACAAATCACTGCTCCTACCTGTCAAAAACGGGTTTATTGGCTCAAAAGACGCATTGTGTCCGCAAAAAACATTTTAACTGCAGTATTATTCCTTTGCATGTTTTTAAAGGACCCTTGCAGAATGACTGACAGCTTGGCAGACTTGATTTCCAGAAATGTGCTGTGTGGATTGGTCAATTTATTGACAGAGACAGGGCCAGTGATGTCACCGCAGCTGGAATAACTGCATCCTTAGCTGCTTAATTTGTATCAGATCCCATCAGGACCACTGTCCTAGAGATGGAGGAGGAGCTGCAGCTGTCTGTAAGGAGTGGGGGGAGGTGATGTTTACTTTATAAAAGCCGCAGGGGAATGTTGGGGTAATACTGGACAGCAGGGGTGGAACTAGCCAACGGTGGGCTCTGGTGCATGGAGGAGAGAACCGGGGCCCCCGACCCTCTGCATCTGCCATGCAGCGGGCCCCATTATCTCCATTGGCCCCTGATTCACCAATGGTAGTTCCTCCACTAAACAGTGTAATTTACCTCTATGGTTCATATTTGAACATTTTAATATTGGAGTTTAGTGGTTCTTTAGTCAATCATTTGTGAATTCCACTCATTCCATTTCATTTTATTAGACATCAGATTCTTTTTTTTCCCCCTCTATTTACCTGTCTCTTCCTGTTCAGAAGGATTGTTTTCATTTTCAGGTCCATATAACAAATCCACAATGTTTTTCCATCTGTAAAACAGGAGAAATGTATTTTAAGGGTTTTAAGGGGGCAGTGGATCTTCCCAACCAGTGATTCCCTCTAGGTAGCGGTGCTATGAAAGCCTCACCCCTGGAGAACTGGAGGTACCCCGAAATATTCATTATGTGTCAATGGAAAGACGGTAAGCGAGAGATCCATGGGGTTGGTGGGTTTTTCTCATTGACACAAAACCTTGAACGCACTGGGGAATTTTCTAAAAAGTGAAAGTGTCATTCGATATTCCATATATCCCGATTAAATCCCAAATACTTTGAAAATACTTTGAAAATATGTATTTTTTTAGTTCAGTATTTGACACCATGGGGTATATTTACTAAACTGCGGGTTTGAAAGAGTGATGTTGCCTATAGCAACCAATCAGATTCTAGCTGTCATTTGATAGAGTGCACTAAATAAATGACAGCTAGAATCCGATTGGTTGCTATAGGCAATATCTCCACTTTTTCAAACCCGCAGTTTAGTAAATCTAGCCCCATATTTTCTATACATCATTTTTCAGACTAGCAGGAAATTCTCTAGAGATGCATCAAAGTGCAAACTCGACCCTTTTTATTATCCCTGCTTGTAATAAAAAGCATTTTTCTAGTTTTTACCTAAAATGAGTAAGGACATAGAAGTACAGAAAGTTACCCCAAGAGGCAAGCTCTTACCTGGTGCAAAGTGCTCTAAAAATGTGTCTTTATCACCCCGTATCTTGTCTTAATAATGTTGCTCTGCAAAAGGAATCTTGTTTCTGCACCGTTCTGCAAATTGCTGCGCACCTGCTCCGTATCTCTGACTCCACCCAACCCAGCGCTAAATTTGGCTTTTCCACAGTAGCCCCCGTCTTACGCCTTTAACCCACGCACCTCCAGCGCACGCACTTGCGCAATTTCAGCTATCACTTTTTCCACTGACGTTTGGCTGCACTTAAATGTCCTCCAATGTTTCACCTCAGCTGTAGCTGAGAGTAAAACCCAGAATGTAGAGGAATGATGAGATCACTAACAACTGAACAGATTATATTAAACAATTCAGCAATAAAAGTAAGGCAGGGAATAATAAACAGAAACATACACAGGTTCAGAAAATTAAATGGTTGTTGATTATAAATAAAGCTGAATATAACGCCAACTTGCCGTATTTTGCCCCGGTCGGTGAACGCATTATCTTTCAGGAGAGATGGCAGCAGTGAGTGGGGTACAGACGCCCCGTGAGACTCGCAAACAGTTTGAAACTTTAAAATAAATAGAAGGAAGAGTATTAATTATTATTTGCAGAACTTGCCATTTATTCCACGTCTATTGTACTGTACAGAATAATCAATCAATTTATGATCCGAGTACTGAAGCCGTGAGGTACAGTCAACAGTAGACCAAAATGTCCCATTCTCTACAAACCAACATAATCCAGAACTTAGACTGTAAGCTCCAATGGGGCAGGGACTGATGTGAATGAGTTCTCTGTACAGCGCTGTGGAATTAGTGGCGCTTTATAAATAAATCATGATGATGATAATTATAAGCTATAAACAGTGGCACCAAAGGATTGGGGGGGGGGGGGGTCACAAACCCAAGCCCAGGACTCTCTTGGAGGTCATCGATGTTAGATTATGGTACGGGTGGGTGGGATGACCACCTGAAGCCCATCTACTATAGGCTGAGAGATGGACTGGCTTTGACCAATAGCTTCTAGACGGTCTCTCTCCACGGCTTTTGCCGAGGCAGAAAATGTAACCTGGGGCGACCCAGCTGCACTGGGGTCTGTGGTTCCTCTTGTGGCCCAAGTTATAAGAGACCTACACAATCACTTACTGCAGTACTAAGTATTTCACCAGTGGAGAATATTCTAATGCAGACAGAGGCAGAGATATTTGTTTCAACGTGAGTGTCCTACATCTAGTTCAGCCCAATTCTTTTTACCAAAGTATCCCAGTCGGCCTCATTAGAACCTCTCTTGGACTCAGTGATGGGTCAATACGGATAAAATGGAGAACATTCCTCCTGGGTGGGATGAGTATTTCTGTATGACTTTGTTGAATAATGGTAAATGAAAGAGTTGCACTTAGACCCTGTTGGATCTGTCATAGGGACAGGTCACATAAAACTGGAGTCTTTACTTCGGAGACCGGGAGGAGGCCACAGGACGACCGGTCCATTCTGAGCAAGCTCTGCCTGAAGGATTCTACGTCGTATATTCCTCCAAGGAGCTTCCTGATCTCTGAGCCATTGTTCTCTACATCTTTATTTCTGACTGGGCATCTGTGAAAAAAAATGGCTTAATACATTAGATTATTAAATTATCCATTTGGTGATGTAAACCACTATTTAACATTACTATATAAGGTAAGCTGTGTATTACTGAGCTGAATAACAAATATAAAATAACCAGAGTGTTTATATGTAACTAAATATGTCCACCATGCTCTCTATCACTGCTCTGTAGATTGTGTTGTTAGAAGGGAGGTTCTTTTTTTAACAGCACATACATGGAATGACTAACAGGCTTGCAGACTTGCTCTGTAGAAATGCACAGTGCACGTCAATACCCAAACGCATGAGGTTCTGGCCATTTGACCTAAGGGGCAAGTGACTGCACTTATGTCTAATTGGGCCACGCATGTGGCTAAATCCTATAGGACACAATTAATGTGGTTAGATATTAAACAGGGCTTGGACGAAGATATTTATTTTTCCTAATAGATTGATTGTAACTTTTCTTAAACATTTGAGGAGGAGAAGAAATAGGGCAGACGTGGGAGAGAACAGGAAAGTGAGGATTACGGAAGAAAGTAGAGGAAGTGGAGGAAGATAACAGGGATAGATGGCTAAAAGTTTATCATTAGATCAGGCTTAGCCAACCTATGGTGTGAAACTACAAGTCCCAGCATACCCTACCAGCTATTGGCTGGCTGTCTACTGGCAGAGCATGATGGGACTTGTAGTTTCACAACACCTGGAGGGCCACAGTTTGGTCAATCCTCCATTAGATATTTCCGTCATTTTTAAGAGGTGAATTCTGTTGTCAATCATTTCTCCCAACAGTCACAAGACAGTGACAATTTTCAGAGGTTAAAACATGACATGACCTGAAAATCAGGAGCGTTGCCCAAATTGACACAGATTTTGTCATTTGGAATCTTGCAAGGACCTGGTCGATGCAATGTGATTTCTGTAATATATTCCCATTATCAGCTGGTTATTATATATAAATATCATGTCTGGGGCTGAGTGATTGACACTTAACACCAAACAAAGATTAAATTAACGAACTTCCAGTAACCAAACTTTGTGCTTGGTTGATGTCATTGGTTCCTTGTCAGTGAGGGGCGTGGCTGTAATGAACAAGTTTTTGGGGCAACAAAAAAGTGTCTTGATGTCAGTGTATAATTGAGTTTAATTTACATGATTGGCACATCTAATAATTCTTACAATGACAATATTTGCTTTTTAATGTACACACAACTCATACATTTGTGTACTTTGAATACGGCATGAGATGATCTTAGGCGTGGCACACCGCGCGGCTGTGATTGGATAGGATATTGTGGGTTCGGCCCACAATAACGACAGTTACATTGTAAGAGAATTATGTTTTGCAGAAATTGTGTTTTATTACGATTCACCTCTAAATATCTTTCTCCAGTTTATAGACATTAAATAAAATGATAACACTTACGCCTCCGATTTATTCGCAGGATATCGAACATATTTGCTTCCAATAATCTTTACAATCATCTCCGGCATCGTATCCCCGACTGGTCGAGGGTTCTTTAGGTGAGACATGATTGAAAACTCCCAGCAAATCTTCTGCTCAGGAAACCGTACCAGGATGTAATATTTTGGCGTTCTGGTACCTAGAAAACATTCTGCTTGAAAACATTTTCTAGCCAGAATTAAACAAATGCAGTGAATAATGATATTTCATTTTTAGAAGGATTGCAGATTACAATGAGCCCCATGTAGGAGGGGGTCCTTTTGGATAGATGTGTTTTGTCATAAAGTCAAGTCACGCTGAGTGTCACGAATTCCATCATTAAACAATTTCAAAACACACACAAGTGGGTGGGGCCTGTTTTTTGAGTATTATCATAGAGAAGTAGGATTCCTGCACAAAACAGTTTATCCCAAACCAGACAAAGGTGCACAGTTTTCCAGATGCTCCTTGCTCCACTCAATCTTTTTAACACAAGTTAAAGTGACCTTCGATAAACTCTCAAATTTAAGTAAAACCGCTGGTTAACATCCGCACACTAAACGTGGTCTAACTTGCTTTTGAACTTGAGTTTTTAAACCCAAATCAAACCCCAGTGGGTACCCAGCCTACAGGCGCACTCCCCACCCCATGAAAGTTCTTTAAATAACTCGTCCCACAAAGTAAAATCTCATCTGGGTGCAGTGTGAGTATCGTTGCTGTGATCGGTCTGCATTTAGCAAAGAAGATCCTGACCCGTCCATCTTCTCCCATCAGCCCCACCAAAGTGTTGCACCCCTGCATTCGCCGTATTGATTCGCTAAGTCTTGTGCTTACCTGCAAAAACGGAGCAATCATTCAAGTGAATGGATTTACGGAGGTGTCCTCAGTTTAACTGCTTTGTAAATAAACCTTATTGAGGATTATGGAGACTTCTGGTCCAAACTTCAGAACCTTATGAAAGTTGACGTATCTCCATCGTGCTCTTTGAATCAAAAGTAAAGTGTAAGCTCTAGTGAACAGGGAAATGGAGCTGTAAAGTAACAGTGCACGGCACCTGGTAAGATCAGGGCCGTAACTAGGGCTGTGCGACAAGGGCGACGGCCCAGGGCGCAACGCTGAAGGGGGGCGCAATTTGGGAATAGTTTAGGTTAATTTGGTTAAAATCGAGGGCTAGGGGGGCGGCATTTGTCTTTCTCGCCCAGGGCACTAGAATTCTAAGTTACGGCTCTGGGTAAGATTGTATGGAATGTATGCAGAATATCAATAATGAATTTATCACAACAATACTCGTCTCCCTACCTCTCCGGCTGTACATCCAATCACACAGGAGCAATATGATCGTAGGATTCTATTAATGCAGTTGTGGCTCATTCATAATCCTGACGTTTCACACAAACCTCAGATTCAATATAAGTAAAGAACTGATACAATGTTTCCAGTGGAACAGAACGAGGGATAAAATCTCTTCCTTGTAACAGCGACGTTTCCTCTCTCATGTAACTAAGGAGATGGGTGAGGCCTCAAATACACAAACTGCAGCCAGACCAGAAGATGGTGACAGGATCCCTTATCTAGTACATATGTACAGTATACATGTGATAAATAAATATACTGTTTGTCATTGTGCTACTTGTTCTGTTTATATTGGATTGTGTTTGTATTCTGTGTAAACTGCCAGTATTCCAAGCATGTTGCATATACTGAGGTCTGTATACTAGTGACTGGTTAAGCTTTGTACACATTAACGTTAGCTTGTTAAATGTGCTTTTTGGGCTGATTGCCCAAAAATAATATAAGTCCACGGACCTCATGTTCTGGGTGTCAGGTGCAATTCTTACCATATAATTCTTATATTCAATGCTTTTTTAATTTTTTGTACCTGCAATATTGGCTTAATTGGGGCTTTTTTTGTCATAGAACGCTCAGAACAGCGTTCCGGCACCTTTTTTCCACGGGTTTTCAAAGTTTAATGAACTTCTTAACATTTTATTTTATTTTTCTCTGCGGCCCTGCTACAGTGCAGCACCGCATCGTAGTGTGTGTCCTGCTTCCGGCTCCGGCAGCGTCGCTGCCAGTGAGAGGAGCCACGATCAAGCATAGAAGCAAGAAAAGAAGGTAAGTACAGACTACAGAAAGCAGGGGACAGGACGCAGAAAGAGAGGGCTACAGAAAAACGAGGGGGGCAGAAAGAGAGGGCTACACAAAAATGAGGGGGCAGAAAGAGGTGAGTTCCGGCACCTTTTTTCTTACAAAAAAAGCACTAAAAGCACTGGGCTTAATAATATATTAATATTTTTACACTCTTCTTCCACTAGATAGCAGCAGTGTCTATGAGTTTGACACTGGGTAGTTAAACAGGTATTATATGAAGTAACAGGTTCGGTACAAACAGGTAACATTATTTGAATAGTTTTTTTTCTATGCTTTAGTGAGTTTATATTCTATGTATTTACGTATCCTGAAGAGTCTTGTCTAGTAGGGCAGAGTAGACCTACACCACGCCCCGTGGTGACTTTGTCTTATAGATTCCGGACTTGTGAAGATTCTAAAGCAAACGTACCATGCTCACGATGCGGGAGGGGAAATAACTGGAATGGAAAGACTACGGAAAGAGTTGGGTGGAATGGAGAAATGATGGGAGGAGGTGGTTGGAATGGAGAGATGACTGGAGGAGTTGGGTGGATTGTAGCACTGTTGGAAGGAGTTGGGTGGGTCGGATAGATGATGGAAGAAGTTTGGTGGGTCAGAGAAATGATGGGATGATGGGAGAAGTTTGGTGGGTGGGAGAGATGATGGGAGAAGTTGGGTGGGTCAGAGAGATGATGGGAGGGGTTTGTTGGATCAGAGAGAGTATGGGAGGGGTTGGGTGGATCGGAAAGCCAAGGAAGGAAAATAAGTGGACTGAAGAAACAATGGAAGGAGTTGGGTGGATTGAAGAAATTTTAGGAGGAGTTGGTTGGAATAGAGAGATGGTAGCAGGAGTTGGGTGGGTTGGAGAGATGATGGAGAGGAGTTGTTAGAGGGATGATTGGAAGAGTTGGCTAGAGATGTTGGAAGTAGTTGGGTGGGTCGGAGAGACAATGGGATAAGTTGGGTGGGTCGGAGAGATGATGGGAGGAGTTTGGTGGGTGGGAGAAATGATGGGAGGGGTTTGTTGGATCAGAGAGAGCATGGGAGGAGTTGGGTGGATCGGAGAGGCAATGGGATAAGTTGGGTGGGTCGGAGAGATGATGGGAGGAGTTGGGTGGATCGGAGAGGCAAGGAGGGGAAATAAGTGGACTAAACAAACAGTGGGAGGAGTTGGGGGATTGGAGAGATGATTGGAAGAGTTGGTTGGATTGTAGCGATGTTGGAGGAGTTGGGTTTTTCAGAGAGACAATGGGAGGAAACTTACATGAATTGTTATTGGGTTTTACATTTTTGCATGTTTAGACACACATTATCTAATGAAATAAGTACAGCAAAACTTTCAAAACACAAAAGTTAAGCCTGTGTCCCCTCACTCTCATAATTAATATAAGACATAAAAAAGAGTTAACTTAGACATATTTTCAGGCAAAATGTATATCTGAGTGGAAAGCAGGGTGGTTGGGGTGGCCTAGCACTAATAATGCTCTAGGAATCCCCCAACAACATGGATAGGAGAATTCTAAGTGTGTGTGTGGGGGAGGGGGGGGGGGCTGTGCTTAGGGTAAACCTAGAGCTAAGAAAGATTACAGAGTATAATGAAATCCAGCTTGACAGATAAAAAGTTTGTAGCCCAAAAACTGTGCTGTGCTTAGTGTCCTAACAATTCTTACTTCTGTATTTTCTAGGACCCAGCAGCCACAGGTCAACGTGTCTCCTGCGCTGATCATTTGGCAGTCTGTATTTACACCCCTCATTCTCGCTATTTCCTCTCTCATTCCTCCTCTCTCCCCTTTTTCCTCTCTCGATCTACCACCACCACTCGAGCCCTTGGTAAAGAGAACTTGGGGTAAATGTATCAAGCTGAGAGTTTTCCGGCAGGTTTGATAAGTGGAGATGTTGCCTATAGCAACCAATCAGATTCTAGCTGTCATTTTGTAGAATGTACTAAATAAATGATAGCTTGAATCTGATTGGTTTTTCAAACCCGCCGGAAAACCCTCAGCTTGATACATTTACACCCTTGTCCTGCTGTTACCATCATGTCAGCCATGTTAGCCATTTCCAGCTTATTGGGAATAAATAATGGAGGTTTGTGAGTTATTCACAATTTATCTACCTCACAACTTGCATTCCAGTGTTGAGTCAGTGTTGATGTAACGCTCCTGTGTGGTATCAGTGTCACAGTTGGGTAATTACTATTTGTGTGCACGTTGCAGATTGTGGGTGATGTCTGTATTGCAACAGATAAAGAGGGAATTAAATGCGTCAATGTAAATTGTAGTATTTTATTCTGTAACACTCTATAGGACATTTAGAGGACTTTCCGCCTCGCTTATCCGGCTCACACTTTTACTTATAATCATTTTAATAATGTAACACATTGTAGAGTCCATTTTTGAGCCTATAATTTAGCCTGGTAACTTGGAAACTCACAAATGTTAGCAATGTAGAGCTCATTCGTTCTTAACACAGATATACAATCATATATGGATTTGTTGATTCTGCTTTTGTATCCCAGTCTTGTGTTGATTTTGGTGATTGCGCTGAGCATTTCCTCTATGCTATGTTTATTATATGATATTATTTTTATTATTATTATTATTATTATTATTACCTTTTATTTATAAGGCGCCACAAAGGGTCCACAGCGCTGAACTTGACATATATAGAAAGCAGCGATACATAACACATAACATGATACATGAAGAACAAAATACAAAGACCAGACATACTGAATGACTAAATATACAGGTAACACAGTAATGTAGATTATATTATATAAGGGACAGTGAGCGAGAGTGATGGTAGGAATTAGTGGGAAGTAGGACTGAGCTTAAGGAAACAGTGCTAGGGAAGCAGCCAAGAGGTACAGAGGGTGATGGAATAGTAGAAGGAGGATACAAGGAAAGAGGGTCCTGCTCCTGAGAGAAGTGAGGGTGGGAGAGACTGTGCGGTGTTGTGCGAGGGTGAATTTGTGCAGAGGTGTGCGTGGTAGAAATGATGCAGAGGTGTGACGGGGATGTGCGGTGGTGCAAGGAGGTTGTGCAGTGGTGTGTGTGGGAGTATAGTGAGAGTAGTGTATGGCTGTCAGTGAATGGAGACATGAAAGGTGTGTGAATGGTCAGTAACAATGGTTGAAGCCTTGGCGTGGTCTTACTGCTCACATGGAGGATATCCATCTGCTAATTCAACATGTATGTGTGGCTGGAACATCAGTACGGGTCACAGGTACCCGGAGCTGGATCACGCAGCAGCAAATAGTTACTAGATTCTGGGCAGACTCAGATGTAGACAACTATGTATTGTCTGCAAAACAGCAAAGAACAACAGCACTCAATATATAAAAGAATTAACTTCTACCACTAAAAACACAACATTAAGGAAAAAAACTATAGTTGTATGCCTCCAACAATGGCCATGTCCCCTTCCGTACAGGGCCCAAACAATAATCTGCAGATGAGAATTGCAGAGCACTTCAGAAACCGAGCAAAGAAGCACAAACACAGCGGATTAGACACTTCTAGTGATAATGATAATTGGTTCTCCTACATGAATTCATTTAGTCATAGAATAAAATAGTTTCTGCCCAGCTCACAACTGTGTGATATCCTGCAGTGTGATATAAACGCAGTTTACTTGCCAATTGGCTTTTTAATCATTTACAATCTACAGTATTGGGTATGAGGAAGGGGTTGACGTCTCCATGGTACAGCTCCGCCCTATCCCACACTAGGCGGGACTATGCCCTTTATAAGACCCGGCATGCCCAGGACGGAGGCGACTAAGAGGGAGGAGTGTAGTATGTTCGGTTAGTCTGTACCACGCTCTGTTGGTGTAAATTCTGTTTGTATTCTATTATAGTCCGTTATATTATATTACGGTCACTCTCATCCTTCCTCCTACCTCCCGTAGACATCAATCACAGGGCCCCATAGCAAAATTATGAAGGGACCACTATATTATAAAAAAAACAACATGCTGAGCAGTTGGTCAATTTACAATGAAATAAAAATATAGAACATTGTCAGGGGCTAAATCTTATGTTGCCAAAACAATCTGTGCGTTCCACAGTTGGTTTCCATGGTTACAGATGTTGCCAAGGAAGTTCAGTTTTTCACAAGCTGTCAAATAGCATCAACAGAGTGTTTCTGAGCTTTCAGCAGCTGATTTCGGGGAGAAGTCCTATTCCCGGCATCTTGAGCTAAACCAGTAGAAAATGATGAGCATTTGGAGATGCAAACATGAACAAGTACTAACTGCGAATGTCAAAAGCTGCTGTGAGTGCGGGCATTTTACAAAGATATGAGAACAACATACCTTGCACTAAAGACTTACTGACAACTGTTGCAGGGGCAAATGCATATATATATATATATATATATATATATATATATATATATATATATGATAAATAAACAAAACGAGGCATAACGTAAGCTGCACATTAAAAACCCCACATTAATATTAAATCTCCTGTAAATATTTTTTTCCTGACCATGATACAAAATAATATAATACCTTATAAAGTAATACTACAAAATGAATACTAATCTCTTACTAACATCCGAATAAATAACAAAATGACAATGATTGTGTCAGTTACTCCCTTAGTGCTTCACATCACTCTCAACAGCCAAGAAACTGCAGGATTTCTCTACAGTCACAGAAACACTAGAGCCAGAAGTGAGAACAGTCCTAGCACCCATTATATTGAAGCCAAAGTTCATTGAAGCATAGGCAGATCCCCACACACACATGGGACTGCAGACTGTTATAGTTTTTAATTCAAACAGGAGGTTCCTAGAAGCTGTTTCCTCCTTCTAAACCACAGAACAGCGGTGATTTAAGTGTAGGGGGGTTTCTGGCCAACCGTAGCCTCCCCCTATGAGCACCCCTGAGTTGGGAACTGTGTTTGCACTCTCTGCAAAATTAAACTTTCTCCCGACGTTGATGTTTAAGGGGGTCACCTGTCCGCACATCTCATCCCTTACACAAACTCCCATAAACAGAAGCCCACCGAAAAAGTACACAACATTCATTTAGCCCTTTGTATGAGAGACATTGTCATTCTTAAACACAAATAATGAATTCCTTTAATTTTGCATTCCCCCAAATCTTGCTGTCCTAGTGGGCTGCCTCCTTATAAGCACACCCCTGAATCTGACTTTTCGCAGTGCCCTAAGAGCATTTTTTTTCCCCAATGAACTGTTATTCATAAAACTTATTTAGTAATGTATTAAAGACATGACATAGACACTTTACATAAAGTGAAGAAATGCGAAGTTGGAGAAGCTGTTTCTCCGGTGACTGGTAGTTTGAGTAACAGCGCAATTAAACCAATAACTCGGAATTTATCACCGGGCCCAACGACGCCATCTTCACACAGCGCCGTCTATTGCTAAATTATAGTTCTAAGATTCCGCTCAGGATTGGGGATGGGGATTTATATAACCCTCCAGACGGCGATACACGTGTAGAGGATTTGTGTTATGTGAGATTATGGCGCGTGATACGGCTCGCTTTTGACCTTTTCAAAATTCTGCAACACGATGGACGGAACATTTCTATCTTGTCTTTTTTATTTACAGTTTTACTATTCTGTCGGAGCCAGGGGGGTAGTATAGGGGGCAATAGGATAAATATAAAATTACGCAGCACAGATCAGTAATCAATTAATAGCAGCTGTAATACGGGAGCACATGTCATAACGTGGATACATAAAATCAATATATTATATAATCATTTCCTAATAAGGCACAATCTCTTAGCTGCAGTTTAATAGCTTAGTGTTAGACACCTACTGATTGGAAATTGTGTATCAATAAACAATAAATATTTTAACACAAGTAGTGGATTTGTTGCCGCCATTTTTCTTCAGTTCACTAGGAAATAAAGACATTTTGAGGCATGAGGCTCTTTGGGCCTCATTTAGAGCTGGACACATTTATGCACTGAATTTACACAGAAAGTAAGAGACACAAAAAAAGTCAGACTTCTGTGTGCATGGTGAGTCGGATGTATCTCGGGGTGCATGCCGTACGTCAGCCTCCTGCATGTATATACTTACATCCAGCGTCGAGATGCGGCATGATATAGTGAGCAGTAAAAGAAAATTCACATTACCCTACGTGTACACGATATAATTGTCACGAGCCGCGGCGCTACGCGGCGTCCTGGCAAGAACTAGCAGCTGGGCGTGTGTTTTAGTTTCTGTGCTCTATTATTATCCTTGTGGCATAGATGTAGGAGGGTGTAGGGACAGCCTCCAACACCAGGGGGAGCTCTCATATGATTTAAACTGGTTCACTTATATTTTTATACATGCTTCCTGGTTATGTTATCACCTATGCTAGTTCTAGCCAGTAATTAATTAGCTGCCTCCTGAGGCTGATTGTCAGCCCTGTCCTCCTCTGTCCCGATTGGCTCTTAGTACTATTTAAGGCAGTGAGATCTGAGCCTCACTGCCGGTTATAGCTTCCTGTTTTCAGTTCTGCTGCCTGCTACCTTGTGCCTGTGTTGGTGTTTCTACCTCTGATTGATTACCCGTGTATGACCCTTGCCTGTTCCTGGACACTGAACCTGTGCTTCCGACCCTGATCTATTGCCTGGACTCTTACGCTGCTAATTTGCCTCTGACCTCGGCTTGTTTACTGGTTTCGCTGTCTGCTGCCGGCCCTCGACCCTTGCTGGGATTCACTCTGCTGTTTGCTCCTACACAGTATCGCTGGGTTCTCCCCAGTCAGTGCACATCTCACGACCCTCTGTTTGTCTGCGGCCAAGTCTGTCCCCACCACTAGGGGCTCCAGTGAACACCAGACTTTCAGAGCAGACTCCGGGATTTGGCGCACTGGCTGGAGGGGTTCCTAACAATAATAATATAATGATGTGTCACGTACTCAGGAGAGATTATTGTCTTGTAAGCTTATTACTTAATGTGAGTCACATTTTCCATATAAAATATAATGACAGTGGAAGCGTTGATTAAGTTATACAAATAGACGGCTGCAACTTGATACAATGTGGGAGTGAAGCGTTTGACTTGGCGTGTTTACCGCTCTGTCTATCAGCCAATCCGAAGCAGCTGACAGTCATCAACATCATTGTGTATTTGCCACTAGCTCTCCCGCACCTGCAGGAAATAATCTTCCTGTAAGGAAGATCTGGGGATACGTCTATGTCTAATTATGTTGCTCTTACGTGAACGCTTAGTGTAGTCAGCTGACCGCACGGACCAATAGCTTTCTACGGTCACTGGCTGCACCAGACGTCAGATTTCGCTCGACAGCCCAGCGCTCGGCTTGATAAAAAGGGTTTATAGAATTTGAGATATATTTGTTACAGGCCACAGGATTTTTTACCTATATATTTGAAATATATTTGCTAATGACAAGCTGGCCACTCTAATAACAGTGTTAGATCATAGCTACAGACCGCCCAGGGGGGAGCTGTATTTTTGTTTGAATGTTATTGCTATCCTGGCAACTAAATAGAAGGCTATATACCAGAAATACATTGTGAGCGTTATATTTAAGGTGTTAATGTCACAATGTATATGTATTATTTTGCTGGTTCACTACTGGCACTAGCAAGCCGTGAACTGCTTGGGCATGCTGGCGCTTGTAGCATAGGCAAACCGAGGGGTGGTTTTCTAGTGCCTGGAAACCCCCCTCCAAGCCTGGGGCACTGTATAATTGAGGTGGCCGGACCCTGCCCCCGCTTCACACGGCTCTGCTCGAAAAGAGAGAGCTGCGTTCACCTAACAATAGTGCACGCAGCATGCCCATGTATATTATGGGGATAGGGAGAGTTGGAGGGCAGCCAAGCACTCTCTAAAATTATGGGCACGCCCCCATGCATGCTGGTCACGCCCACTGGCTGCGTGGAGTGGAAACTCCTCTACAAATCCTGCGTTTTCCCCTGTGTAGAGTGTTTGCGGTTAGCTGAGGCGCAGTTCGACCTAGTTCTTCCGGAACCGAATTTAAAATGTGACCCGGAAGACGTAGTCTCCATCTGTGATTGAATCGCTCAAACTTTCAAAAGTTAAAGAATTTCCAGCTATTTTTCTAACTTTGACAAACTAGTATGAAAACCGTTCTAAACAACGGTTTGAACATCTCTCGTCAGGACCAGCTAGTGTTAGACAGAGGGTAAGATAACTGGCTAAGGGGTAACTGCGGTCAGTGCTCGCACATAATGTACTTTGATGACATTTCCTGATACCTCACGTCCAAAATTACCAAAATTATTTTTACTTTGATGCTTTTATTCAAAGCCGCCACTTCTCAATAACGGTTCAGAGATGACAGATAAATATTCAGATGACAAACACAATGTTCTGCACATCAGACACCGGAGAAGTTCCCGGCAGAAACTACTATTTAAATCTCATCTGTCCACCTCCTATCATCTCTGTTTGTGATATAATTTTATTAAATACACTGATTAAACAATACAGTATCCACTCCTTGGTCATCCACTCCCAGAATACATTAAGTCAGATAGATGAGATTAAGGTTTTCTCTCTTCTTGGTTAACGTGACCTTTTAAAATGCATCAGACATAAATTTGCATCGTCACCACTTCTGAAGATCTGCATACGGTTCCCTGATGAATACATAATGAAGCTTATATATCGTTCTATGCAAACCGCCCTTACCAAACACGTCTGGGGATCCTGCGTTAGTTCTGCATAATGGATACACTTTATATAGGCCTGTAACGTGTTTTATCAAATTAAAAATTGTTTTCACTGCTGATATATTTAACAACAGGTAAGAGAGTTAAACTCTGTCACCTACAAACTATGGCAGGAGCCATTTTGGAAGCCGAACCAATGTCAACAAGAACGCAGCCTGTCAATTCATGAGGAATCGGCGACGTTGGTGAGGTGTGAGGCAGTTCCTAAAGAATGGATCGGCTAATGCTCCTGAAAATTTGTGCCTCGTTCCTCAGTCCTGGCAGAAGACAGTTCCTGTATTTACCACTGAAAACATTTACCTCACAAAGTTTATAGGTATATGATAAACATAATAAGTAGGGTTATCCATCCTGTATTGTTTCCAGAAGTGCCAGAATTGTTCAGTTTTTTTATTCAGATGTCACTCATTGAGCACTGCCATATAATTGTAAATGTTTGTCCCACGTGCCGACTTAGATCAATAAGCAGCATTGCTAGCAGTACTGTGGGTAGCAATACTCTATAAATAAAATAAATCAGAAGTGGGAATTTCTGTGAACGCATTTTCTTTATTCTCCGCCTAAACAACACCGCAGCAGCTACTTAGAGAGATTCACGGTGATAGCGCCCAGCCTCAAACGCTGATATTGTATAGTTCTAAAACGCCCTCATTTCACCTTCATGTGTATGAACAGATCCCTCAAATAATATTATAGAACAAATATAACATTCAGTATTGCAATGCTAGTATTCCAGGAATTAAATAGAAGATGTACAGAACATCTAAAATTCCCAAGTCACTTGTTAGTACAAACGAAACCTTGATTGTTCTTAATAATGGTGCACTGAACCACAGCAACCAACCAGCAACGAGGGTTTATCAGACAAATTAAACATGGACAATGAAATCAAGCATCTGATTGGTTGCTGTGGATCAGTGCAACTTTTGGACCTACATGCAATAAATCTATGTCCTTAGATTTATCAAACTTTCTATAAAGGAAAAGTGGAGGTGTTTCCCATAGCAACCAATCAGAGTCTAGCTATCATTTTTGAGAATGTACTAGAAAAATGATAGGTGCAATCTGATTGGTTGCTATGGGCAACACCTCCATTTTTCCCTTTATCCTTCTACCTCTAGTGTTGGGGCCTCTGATCAGTTGATCCACCGAGAATTCTTGGATCCAAAGTACAAAATGCCTCCAGACAATGTAAACTAACATACCAGGATATTGCTTCAGGGGAGGAAATAGCCAAAGTACGACTACAAGGCCGTAGTTTGCTATTCTGAGGAAAATTCTACAGAACACAGATTTATTGCTCCCAGCCTCTCATCATATCATGCAGATTTGTGTGTTATCATAAAAACGACATCAAAATCCTGAAACACTGAGGAACGGTTGCATTAAATGCAGGTATTGTGCATTTTGCTACAATGACACATCAGGGATGGATAATAACACACCCATAAACCCTCTCTTTACTACGCTGAAAGGTTAAGCGCTAGCACCATTTATTTCCGAGAGGAGCGGTGAGTCCTATAACGGGCGGCAGCAGACGTATCTGTGTTTGTGGCTGCAGTTTCTCCTCACCCAATCCTTTCTTCTCCAAGCGAGGACACAACCTTCTTTCCTTTCAGTCAAAGAGGATTCTGTCTGTTTTAAGTTACTAAAAGTCCAAAGTTGTCCGTTCGTCCACAGCCAATCAGAACGTTCTCCCGTTGACTTCAACCCTAAAAATTGCCAGACACTTAAAAGTCACATATTATGGGTAAAATATACCTTAACTGAATTAAGGTTTTAAATTTATGTTATCTGTTTATTAGTTTCAGTAAAACATACATACATGTCATTCTGTAGTCTGATCCAATTTCTCAGCCTATCAGCACCGAATTAATATCTATTACTAAATACTCTACAAAGCTCAGAGCCGGCAGCAATAGAACAGCGCCACCAAGTGGCCGGACGTGTTCGGTACACTGTATAAAGATCAGCGACAAGGTAATCTCTTAGGAAAATAAAATATTAAAGACAGCTAAGAAGCTACAAATAGGCGGGTCCTTAGTATATTTGTTTTTATTAGTCTATTTTTGTGTGATTGTCCCACTTTGAGTAGTAAGTACATAGCTTAAAAAGATGGTGTTGACTGCGGGTGTTAAAAATGTTGTGCTTTTTGGTGGGAGGAGCTTAAAAATTCCCCATTGCAAAATTTGGAGAATTTTCCTAATAGGCTGCTGAGTCGAGTCACGCCCCCCCTGGACTAAAATTTGCCAACCTTCCACTGGCCACGGGACACTAAAACTGCCCCGATGTCACCTTATCCTTCTGACTTATTGGAGACATGAATGAGGACAATACGTTAGAAGAAATATATTAAGGTTGTCATTAATTAAGGGGCTGGTACAAACATAAACTGGACACTGAGGGGACAATTTTATATTTTCCGGTATTCTGGAATGCCCTCGCCACTTCTCAAGAGCAGAAATTGGGCAGGTACCTGTGTATCTAAATTGCAAAGTATTTTCGGAAAAAAAGTGGGATGCTGCCCGTGATTGGTGGATCTCCTGAAACCACTTGTCAGATGCAAAATTCAACATTAAAAATAGAAATCTAGGAACAATTCTTGTGTCAATTTATAATGTTAATAGTGTTGTACTGAGCTGGTGCAGAAATGTATTAAGAGATAGCCTGTAATATATAAACAAACAATTCAAAACATATTATGAAAACAAAACTAAAAAAATCTAAGTGTACTATAAAATAAATAGACACAGTGTAGTTAAAAATGAATATTTATATCAATAAAATCAAGAGTATGCATGCAAACAAATTCTTGTAAATTAACATGTTAATTCTCCTACATTATTAATTAATTTACTAATTAATGACTAAATTAATAATATTGGAGAATTAACACGATCCAAGTTTTCTCTTTTTTCCCATCTAACCTTTAATGTTATATTATACATTGTCAAATGTATACTGATATTTTAATTTCCTATCGCTACTATATACATGGTACTTGATTCTATAAGAATTTAATACATTTCTGCATTAGTCCACTACCACATTATTTCCCATTATCAATTGACAAGGATTGCGCCTAGGTACCTGTGAATATATACGGCGTCATATAGGCTCACTTGCGCATAGGTGCTCTTAGTCCACAGATTTGGCGGACAGGACACTGCCTTTTACGGCCTCTAAAACTTTCACAGCTTCTAAAGCGTCAATCTTACCTGGCAAAAATACAAATCTTGCCTAATTAGATATGGGAATGACATCTGGATTTTGAAAAATATAACATAAAAGAATTCTTACACTTTAATCACATATCTACGGTATATGATATCGAATATATGGAGCTATAGTACAGACTAGTGGATTGCACAGACCACGGTATGTTTGTTTTCCTGTCTTACCAATCCAAAACGGCTTTTTGCCGGCAAACTTCCAGAGCCACCTCATGTCCGATTCTGAACGCACGCTGATTAAATGGCTCTTTGGTCTGGAATGAACAAAACACAATCACATCGGAATATGAGAGTTCTGAATATCATTTTTAGGTGGTTAAAAACTATAGGACACAATTTACATTCAGTCCCATTAACCGCGACCACCATTCAAGAATTCGTCTAAGAAAACTACTGTGTTTTTTATGAAACTGTGTCAGGTTATAATTAAGTGAGGAGTTTGGCGCTTCTAATGGGCGGAATTAGAGCCTTTTAACACATCCATAAAAACATCTAATTTGTAACTATGTTTGTTTTAAACCATGCACAATGGTTATGGTGTGAACCCATTCATACATACTTCACTCATACGTATAAATCCCGGCGTTAGACTAAATCTACGCTCTTCATGCATGGCTCTGAAGTCAGCATCAGATAATATTGGTTCACTAAGACCAGGGGGTAAATGTATTAATGTCCGGATTCTTCAACTCCGGCGTGTTCAGTGTCTTCGGCAATTAAATTTAAAGCGGCGCTGCATTGTAAAAGGGAAGTTTCTCTTTACAATGCAGCGCCGCTTTAAATTTAATCACCGAAGACGCTGAACACGCCGGAGTTGAAGAATCCGGACATTAATACATTTACCCCCAGGACTAATGATGTCATAAAGCAGGACAGTACGACGGTAGAAGTGCAAACCGAGGGGGCGGGGGTTTTGAGTGCCTCCAAGCTTGGGACACTGTATAATTGAGGTGGCTGGACCCTGCTCCAGCTTCACCAAGCACTGCTTGAAAAGGGAGAGTTGCACGCACCTATCAGTAGTGCACGCAGCATTACCCATGTATATTATAGGGATAGGAAGAGTTGGAGAGCAGCCAATCACTGTCTTATATTATAGCCACGCCTCCATGCATGCTGGTCACGCCCACTGGTGGCGTGGTGTGGAAACCCCCCTCTACAAATCCTGCGTTTGCCCCTGGTGCAGATGCTACTTACGTTTGTGCGCAGTCACGCTCCGCCCCCTCCCAGGTGGACTTTTGAAGAGCGCTGTGGTAGTAACAGTGT
This sequence comes from Mixophyes fleayi, assembly GCF_038048845.1. Taxonomy (NCBI): domain Eukaryota; kingdom Metazoa; phylum Chordata; class Amphibia; order Anura; family Limnodynastidae; genus Mixophyes; species Mixophyes fleayi. The sequence goes on from NC_134409.1 coordinate 7,462,933, forward strand.
TTGTGGTGAAGGGTCCACCCCGCGGGGCATTTCCTGGGCTTCCTATCCTACAAAGCAGAATCAGAGGGTTGATGAATAAAGTGATATATGTAATGGAAGCAATTCAAGAACATAATCTGATTTATTGTGTTCTGCACTTATAACGCCAGTCTGCAAACTATAATCTAACGGGGAGAAGAGGCGGCTACTTACACCCTGAGACAATGTCACGCTAGACCTCAGTACCCGCACTGCAAAGTCTGTCTCACAAACCGGGCCTGGTGCATAATGTACTGTAACCCGTAGCAACAAGAGGTTGGTTTTCATACAATGACAGCTATAATCTGCCTGGCTCCTATAGGTTACAGCATATCTATACACATCATTGCTGATACTACAAACCGCAACTGTGTATCACGTGTAGCATTTGATCTGACTGTCGCCATTAGTAAGAGAGATTTGCATTTATAATTCATGATTATATAGCTTGTTGGTGCTGAGCAACAGGACAGTCTGGTACAATTATAAGAATGACTAATAATATAAGAATTAAATCTTTATCATCTACAAGACACGTCCCCACAGGCTGCAGTCTCCTTATATAAAGCTGCGTTAGTACCTATGATACATTGCACCTAATGTGGCCCCTCCCTCCAGCTGGGGGCCAATAACAATTCATTACATAAATATTAAAAGCAGAAGTCAGCTTTTGCAAAACTTCCCGTCTTTCTAATCCGCCCCCCATGTAGCAAGTCGCGGGAAGAGGGAGTCAATCATCATCATCATCACCATTTAAATAAATATAGCGCCACTAATTCCGCAGCGCTGTACATAGAACTCACTCACATCAGTCCCTGCCCCATCGGGGCTTACAGTCTAAATTCCCTAACACACTCACACTAGGGTCAATTTGGTAGCAGCCAATTAACCTACCAGTATGTTTTTTGGAGTGTGGGAGGAAACCGGAGCTCCCGGAGGAAACCCACGCAAACACAGGGAGAACATACAAACTCCACACAGATAAGGCCATGGAACTGAACTCATGACCCCAGTGCTGTAAGGCAAAGTGCTAACCACTGAGCCACCGTACAATCCACCTCTTAATGGAAGAGAATGGGTGCAACTACTGGGGGAGCAGACACTGGGGTGAATATGATGATATGGGGCAGATGATGATATGGGGGATTGACGGGGGACATGATATGGGGGGATCATTGATTATATGGGGGTTAATGATGACATGGGGGATTATAGATGATATGGAGGCACACATAGATTGTAAGCTTGCGAGCAGGACCCTCTCACCTCTCTGTCTGTATTACCTAGTTTGTTTATTACTGTTTTTGTCCCCAATTGTAAAGCACTACGGAATATGTTGGTGCTATATAAATAAATGATGATGATTATTGCTGACGATATAGGGAATTGATTATTACACAAGGGTTTGAAATGATAAGAGGGGAACTAGACAAGCCTCTTCGGTGGAGCCAGACATAATTTTTAATGGTGCCCCTGGCTAGAAACTTTAGGGCCCCTTTAAATTTTGTTATGGGGCCCATCAATTTCTAACTATACAACTGTGGGAGAATGATGAACTATCTCTCCCTATGTGTGAGCACAAAGCGCAATTGGCTATCAGAAGTTTTTGTCTTTCGGTAACAGCGTGCGATCTAAGAATCAGGCAAACTTCCCGTTAATAGCGTAGTGAACGTCTCCTATTATGACTAGTGACACGTATGGCAGCACCCAGGACCCCCTGGACCCAAGATAACATAGTAAATCAGTCTTTATCAATTCAGTGACTGGTGCAATTCTACATTGTGCAAACTCTGCTGTTAGCCATTATTAATGTGACGTGATTACCAGTGTCTGCTGCGTCTCATTACTAGACTGGAGCGCAGAGTCCGGGGGTACAGAGTCCTGCAGGGGGCGCTCCTGAGCCTCAGCACCGACCAGCCAGACATCTCCTCTCCTACTGGTGGATTGAGGTCCGATGATCCCGTGATACTGCAGCAACAAAACGCAGCAGCTTAGAGACAATGGGGGACATTTATAAACATTGTATCAGATTAGTGTAACACTAGCAATCACATTCTAAAACAATGAATCCTTTTTCTTGTGCAGTTCAGAAAATGTTAGTAAATATGACTCGCTGCTATAGGCAACATCACCTCTGACGACGCACGAGTCCCTAAATACACAGACATAAATGCACATACATATAATGATTATTGATTAAACAATCAGGGTCTGATTTACAGTTGCATTTGCGTGATGTAAACACGGCCTTTTGCAGCAAGTTTGTCACCCTGCGCATCTGCCCAATTTGCTCCCGTATTTGGAGTTGCGCTTCTATACATGCGGCCCCTTGCATTTGGAGAGGTGGATCGGGGCGTTAACGTGCACGTGCAGTACAGTAAGGGCGTGCAGATAAGCTCGCCCCTTAGAGATGCGTTTTATTTTGAGTTACATAAAAGGGTGCAGGTTTCAGAGCTAATAGGGTGATTGCCGCATCTATACATTTAAGGAACCTTAAAGCTGCATTAATACCTAATCTTTAAATGTTCCTCACCTGCTCCATACCCTCCCCAGAGGAGGTGTAGAGGAGCCGAACGACCAATCAGCAGCTGCAATCACTGGTTTTGTCAAGGTCTCTGATTCTGCCCCCTGAAGCCCAGGGAAAATCAACTGGGTGGTCCTCTGGAGAGGGGGTGGGGGGCAGGCGTGTACCATCTAATAATTAGGGGGCAATACAGTTTTACGGTGTGTGGAAGTCCAAATACAGACGTGGAAATGTAATTGCACAAACACATCTTTACTCATATGCAAATAGAGCATCTGTAGGAAGTCAGGAAGTCAGAGCAAATTATTCCTCGATCACAAAGTACAGAGCCGTCCGCCCTGATAGACAATATGGCGGCTCCTTGTCGGCAAAACCTGAGATTGCAGAACTGATTTAAATCATTGTAACTGTTACATTTACTCTCATTAATAAATGACCCTTACGTGGAGTTTTTAAAGTTACGGCGTTCATTCTTTGCATAGTTATATTTTAAGAATCGTTGCAAAATACATAGTTAAAAAAAAAAAAACAGATGTTGCCAACTAGCTAAATGCAGAAAGAAATTATCTCTAAGAGCTTCATCTTCCTTAATATTGAATTATAGGAGACCTAAATATGCTTTTTTTTACCAGTCCCCTCAATAAAGGTCTTAATCTCATCACAGAGCTCGTGTCATCTCCATCAGACTGCGCTAATTAAATAGCCACCGCGGCCCAGGCGCTCTTAAGAGGGAATGTCAACTGCGAGCTCAATTTATTTTAACCACTTACCAAACCTGAAGCAGCGTAATTAGATAATTAGATTTGTGCAATAATCCATATAAGTTTTTCATTTGCTGGGAAGAACACTATCAATTAAGAATGAGTTATAACTTCTCATTTATTCCTAGAGTTATTAATGCTTTTTTTTTTTTTTTTCGCTTTAAGAAAGGGAAATGAACATACGATAACGCTGCTTTCAGGGAGCGACAGCTGTTGTCCGGGCCCACGAGAAGGTAGTCCGCTTCCGGAGTGATAATGATGGCTTCTAGAACGCTCGGCTGCCCGCGTATTGGGCAGTCGTATCTGAGTGATCTTTGGAGATGAAGAGATTCCTGCATCTTCAGATTTCCCTCTATCGTTGCTCACGTGTTGTCTCGCAGAGCCGGCCATGTTTCCTAGATGTAAGGACACCTCTCTTGTGTTCGAATTTTGAGCTTTGCATTGACCTGTTTAATAATAAAACAAATGTTATTGCTTCATACAATAAGTGACAAGCTCTGTGTCATACGGGAGTACTCTGGGTCCAAGCGTGAGTTTACAAATGTGTTGTTCATAGGGAATCCCCTTGCAAAAGCTACACGTGTAAAGTGTCCAGCAATGGCAACATATACATAGGGGCAACCCATGCCAGGGGATGGACGGGCCTCTGATGTGACTGTTGGTACCAGGGTGTGGTCCACACGACCATCGTTACCATTAGGAAAAAGACTGAGAGAGTGGCTCAGCAGATGTAAAACGATTTGCAAGGAAATCAGTCTATCCGCTGCGTGCAAAATAGATTGTAGGGGTCTGATTTTGGGAAGACCAGTAAGGAGGGAATTGCAATATTCGATGCGGGAGATGATAAGTGCATGAATAAAAGTTTTTGCAGCGTCTTGTGTGAGATATTTGCGTATTCTGGAAATGTTCTTTAGATGTATGTAACATGATTTAGATATAGAGTCGATGTGCGGAACAAAGGATAGTTGTGAGTCAAGGATCACACCTGGGCAAATTGATGTAACTATTTCACAGATGACCAACAAGGATGCTCCCAATTATAACTTACACATATCTTTAAGATACGCCGGTTATAATGTATATCTTTGTCCTATGGGCCTGGGGCAAGTCTTTGAGATACATCTATACGCTAAATACAGGTAAATTAGAAGCACAAGATTAATGACCCTACTGACTGTACACTACACTACACTACTTCATGCAGTACATATTATATTATATGAAATATGACTACATTTATTTTGAAAAGTTAGACAAATAAAATGAAAAATGCACAATAATTATAATAGGTTAATATGAAGTGCTGGAGCGATACAATGTAGCAGAGTTTGGGCTTTGTGGATGGAAAATACAGTCAGGGTGGACAGTATCGGACTGTGGCATGGAGGGTCCACAAATAACTTCAGATCTAAGGGCCCACTGCACAATGGAGATCAATATATGTTATGAAATCCACACATCATTCTCCAACTCAGGCCTGACCAACTCGAATGTTGTGAAACTACAAGTCCCAGCATGCCTACCAGCAATCAGCTGGCTATCTTCTGGCAAAACATGCTGGGGCTTGTAGTTTCACAACACCTGGAAAGCTACAGGTTGGCCAAGCCTGCAGCAAATAGACAATAATATACAGTATAAACATATGTCTTCATTTTTTTAAGACAGAGAGAAATAAACTGAGTTTTTCCTAAATTTCCCACAAGACCGACGTAGCCCTCGGCACCAGATAAAAACAATGATTAACCAGACCCACAGCGTGGATAAGACATGCGCTGTTGTTTAGTTTGAGAAAGTCATCATTTTACATTTACCTCCCCCTCCAATGCAACATGGTTTTGCCCAGGTGCAGAGTTACTCCTTCTTTATACTTTGCTCTCCTTAATGACTCAGGCCCAGAGGGAAGATATATTCAGTATCACTTGTGTCCACCGGGTGTCACTCTTGGTCCAGAATCCGACCTCTCCTTCCTTCCCGAGCAGGAAACCTCATGTGCCAGCTCTTTTCCGCAGGACGCGGCTGTTTACGCTGACATTATGGTTTGAATTATATCTCGTTGAGCATATCAAAAGCAGCAAGTGATTCTAATCCCTTTTAACCCAAACACTGTAAGATGCAGACCATTCCGCACGTCACCATAAAGAAACAACAGGTCTGCGGAGAGTTAGGAGGTGACGCGTCTCTAGGACGCAATGAAACGGCGCAGGGCACAGTAACGGTCGCAGGTCATGCAGGTGTAACTAACGCCTGGCAATTATTTATTTTCATTTTTACATTTTTTCTTCTTTACTACTGACAAGCAGGGTCTTAGCAAATGCTGCAAGAAATCATTTTTCAGGAACAAAGTAACTTTAAGAACTATAGCTCCATATGTCCAGATCATATACATCTGATTATCTACTTGTACACTGCAGAGGGAATATGTGAACTAATGGATGGATGTAGAGTTGGCCACGTTTGTGCCCCAAACTGCAAATGCAAATTCGTGTTCATTAAAAAAAGCCTCAATTGCGGGTATATCATCATCATCATCATCACCATTTAATTATATAGCGCCACTGATTCTGTAGCGCTGTACAGAGAACTCACTCACATCAGTCCCTGCCCCATTGGGGCTTACAGTCTATATCCCCTAACATACACACACACAGACAGAGAGAGACTAGGGTAAATTTTGACAGCAGCCAATTAACCTACCAGTATGTTTTTGGAGTGTTGGAGGATACCGGGAGCACCCGGAGCAAATCCAGGCAAAGACGGGATGAACATACAAACTACTCACAGATAAGGCCATGGTCGGGAATCGAACTCATGACCTCAGCGCTGCGAGGCAGAAATGCTAACCACTGAGCCACCATGCTGTCCAAAGCTGCAACTATTGCGAGATCCGTGCAAGTCGGCACCAGAAGGATATGCGGCCGATTTATGCCAGTCATTTGTTTTGTTTGCAAAATATGTAGTCGATTTTAGGCGTTAATAAAACTTCAAACTTCTTTAATGCAGGAGAAACATCTCCCAGTCTCAATCCATGAAAAAATAACTTAAACACACGCACAAAATCCTATTATACGCAGATGCAAGCAAGAAAGCACCAATCAGTATCAGCGGAGTATTCAAACAGCCAATCACAAGCAGTTCGTGATTGCTGGTGACAATCAACCTCTTAAGCGCCAGAATCAAGCAATCTTCATATTCACACATATGTGTGTGGTCACTTTTCTGTGTTTGTGCAGAGAGATTTCACGCAAGATACACAGCGCAATCTGGCATCAGCCCCTATTTGTCCTAACAATATCATTGTTGTTTTTTAATCTCATTTGAAATTTTCTATTATTTGACAAAGGCCACGAATTTTAACCCAATAATCCTTCCAAATCCATCCTCACCTTCTCTTGGATCCACGATTTCCACGGTGGCTTCGCTGTTCTTCCCCAGAACGGCGTTCTTGGGCGTCCTCAGTAATATTTTAAGGAATTCGTGACTTTCTTCCAAGCCGTCGTTCTTCAGATAAATATTCCAGACTTTTGTGGAAACACCTAAATGTGAGAATAGAAAATGACAGATAATTTTGTGATAGCAGAAGCCGTGTCTGCTGTCTGTATATTTATCCTACAGCGATTCTATCTTACATCCTATTATGGGTCCTAAGTGTGATTCAATAGTGTAGAGTTTCCCAGCCGTTCTGACGTTGCGTCACAGCTACCGGTACATTTACCGCGACACGTGAATATTAAAGTGTGCAATAAGCAAAACCACGACCGTAAATATATTTATGTTTAATGAAAATATAGTTACCTAAAATTCCTTAATGCTAAACTGTGGCGGGTCCTTAAAGGGCACCTGTTACCCCACAGAGGGGGCAGTCATTATTTAGGCTAATCTAATAGGTGTAATAATGCAGCCTATGGATTCATTATTATTATCCAAGGATATCACTGAGGCATGAGGCATGAGGCACAACGCTGCTGCTTTAACTCTGTGCAGATAATTGCTGCACTTTGAAGGGGTTATTCATTTGACTCTAAATTTTACAAAGGCCCCCTCTTCCCATTAACAGCATAGTTGGCAGCATTTAAATATATTTTACAAGGCCACGTTGGTGCTGAGAGCATTCACGGGTACGCAAAATATTGTCTTGACAGAACTGGAAAGACTACAGTCCTCATCATGGCTTGTCTGGTGAAAGTGATAACAGTGCATGTTTTTTGCACTTCAAACACTCATTTTCATTTTCTATAACTGTGAGTCGATAGTAATAATTGCATCTAACATGCAAAGAAGGAAAAAAATATTTGCAGTTGGACAAAAGTGAAAAACAGGGACATTTTCAGTGATTTTTTTTTTTCCAGGGGCAAATTTTTAACCTGGAAATTAGGAAAAGTTGACTGTAATAGGTCCTTTGGGATCCCATCACGTACATGTAGCCAGGATCTCCGCCTTCAGTGCTGCTCGGGATACCCTTTACAGGGGCAAACGCAGGATTTGTAGAGAGGGGTTTCCACACCACGCCACCAGTGGGCGTGACCAGCATGCATGGGGGCGTGGCTATAATTTTAGACAGTGCTTGGCTGCTCTCCAACTCTTCTTATTCCCATAATATACATGGGCAACGCTGCGTGTACTACTGTTAGGTGCACGCAGCTCTCCCTTTTCAAGCAGAGCCGTGTGAAGCGGGGCCAGGGTCCAGCCACCTCAATTATACAGTGCCCCAGGCTTGGAGGGGGGTTTCCAGGCACTAGGACCCCCCCCCCCCTCGGTTTGCCTATGCCTTTAAGTATTATAGATGTTCTAAGACTTTCAATCCTTCCAGCATTTGGACCATTTGTGCTTTCAGTGCATTCTCTGCAAACTAAATCATTATATATCTATCGAAGGTTGGAGCAGGGTAATGTTCGGTAGATCTTAGCAAATTAATAGCATTTTACTGTAGCAATAGTAAATTACTGACCTAAAAATGACTGAAAAAACATATGTTGCATGATTGAGATATTGCTCTGTACATTTGTCTATGAAATTAATCTTTGAAGAAAACAGTAGTAAAGCAATTATTTCTGGTTGCGTTTTTAAGTAAATGTAACCTGCACAGATGTAATTTTATAAAACGGTCGATTTAATGTTGTTTCTAATGAAACGCCTTTAAAAACCACAACCTCTAATTGAACGCTGACCCTGCGCAGGTTTCAAAGATTTGATTTACGGGAACATTTTTATTTTGCTGGAATTCATCAGGAGGAATAAATTAACTCCGTAGCGGTAACTGGATTATAAATTAATCGTCAGCTGTTGTGTGGAGAAATAGGGGCACAGGAAGACGCTGCAAACTGCATCTCTCTACTAGTGAGCAGGGATGTACACATGAGCGGACACACAGTTTCACTCCCCTATTGAGCTTACAATCTAATTTCGTGCATAAGACATTTATGACGAGCGTATGCAGTATAAAATGCGCGTTTTGTGGTTCTATTATGTATGCAGCAGTGTTTCTAAACGTGTTCTGCACGGACCCTGTATTCACCTACTGTGCAAACTGATTTCACCACACAGTGAACACAGACAATGGGGATTTGCAGCAAAGACGCCAAAGTCTATCTACCCATAGGGTGTAAATATTTTAAAGGTCAATTAAACCCCAGTATTAAAATTTCCATATATGAACCATGACAGTAAAAAAACATTATATCACATTCATTCTAGTACACCAAGAGGTATATTTACTAAACTGTGAGTTTGAAAAAGTGAAGATGATGCCTATAACAACCAATCAGATTCTAGCTATCATTTTTTAGAATGTACTAAATAAATAATAACTAGAATCTGATTGATTTAGGGAATTTAGACTGTAAGCTCCAATGGGGCAGGGACTGATGTGAATGAGTTCTCTGTACAGCGCTGCGGAATTAGTGGCGCTATATAAATAAATGATGATGATGATGATGATGATTGGTTGTTATAGGCAACATCTCCAATTGTTCAAACTTGCAGTTTAGCAAATATACCCCCAGCTGTCTCACTCCTGGCTAGGGGACTATCCCGGATGCTTGGACTATTGGGAGTTAGGACCTGCTTGCCACTGCTTTGCAATGCCACTAGTGCACATATTTTCTGGACTTTTATTGGTGAAAGAGGGGTCTATCGTCCTAGAAACGCCCCCAGAGCACATGACATGTCTCCAGTGAGAGGTATTGTCTAGTGTCAAACTAACACTGCCCCTGTTTATGAGTGCACCAGCCGCACAGTGCGTTTCTGCAGAGCAAGATTGTACGTCTGACAGTCAGTCTCTGTCTGCTCTTTCAGAAAAGAATCTTCGACTACAACAACCTGCTGCAAGGTGCAAGGATGGAAGGGAACATGTTAGACATATTTAGTTAAAATTAAACTAGTTAACTTATTTCATTATGTATATAATTCAGCTCAGTTACATATATCCGTTGATATATATTTAGAGGGGTTTTTCACTGGCGTTCCACGTGTGCTATATTCCCCAAACCCTACCCCATCCTTCTCTATAATGTATAATGGTATTTTGGTGGAGGTCCTGTGCCAAGGACAACAACTGTTTAACTAATTGACTAATTTAATCTAAGTTAGTGGCTTTACTTGCCCTTGTTTGTTGTGTATATTACGTTCCATTAAATGAAATGTATTAGAGATGTACTAAAAAATTAAAAACAATTAATTGTTATGATTATGTTGGTTGTTTAGAGCTTTATTGTAGCCTACACGTGTCGCTGTTGGTATAACTGTTCATGATGAGGTTTATTCTAAGACTTATTGTAAAGCTTTCTCTAGCAACACTGAAACTGTTGGACCAATTTATCGAAGGTCAATAGGCCTTTTTTTTTCCCATCATTTTAAAAGGTATATAATTAATTAAAATGTAAGTTATTTAAAGTTGATGGTACAAGATTTATTTAAGAATTAAAAATAAAAGAGGTAAAATAAGAAAAGAAAACTTTTGAAATTTTGTTTCAAATGCCCAAAATTTTTTTTAGCTTGACTTTGTGAACCAATTCCCCGGTCAACAAACTGGGGAACGTGATTGGCCAAGCAGCTGGATCTCATCAATAAAAAAAAAAATCACTTAAATTTGCCAAAAACACAGATTCCTGCCTACGGCGGGGAGGGATAACTTAACTCTTCACCACCTGGGCGAAGAGTTAAGAATAGAGTTAACAATTTTTAAATCTTCATTCATGAAGAAATGTTTTGTTCATGGTAATCTGTCTACTGGTTCTAAGTGTACCAGCCAGGTAGAGATGTTATATAAATTGTTATATTGTACTTACCTAACGCCAGTCCGCCTCCAGAAGGTTTGGTCTAATCACTCCAAATGATGTTAGCGCAGTTGTAGAGTTATGGGGGATGTTATCCATGTCTTCTGGTTGTGCCATGTCATTCAGCCTCCTTGGAAAGAGGTCTTAGACCTTGCCTAGAGTGTCACCTCTGTATCCTTAACTCCGTCACCACTCGTAGCGCTTCTTCATCTATACCCGGAACAACTGCCGAAACACCACCGATATCTTTGTAGCCACTAGGGCGGAAATTGCGCAACTCTGGAAACTGCCATCTCTCCCGGCCCTTTATAAGATCATTGCGAAGATACATTTTAGTTTTCGCATGGTTACATTATACGCTCCATAGTCCACGTCACCATCCTCTCCAAATGTCAAGTGGATGTCATGGCACGAATTTACAACTGATGGAGAGGGCTCCAAATTAATCCACCCCCTAGAAACGTATCTACCCCTCTAACTCCTGATCCAGCCGATTTACCCCAAGCTCCGAACCGAATCTTCAATATTGTGTCTATTTCTTCCCCGAATCTTCAATATTGTGTCTATTTCTTCCCCTCAATGCTGATATATATTTACACATATGCTGTGTGGTTTGATATACAATGTTATGTCTGCTCCCCACTATGTACCTCCCTTCTCCCCCGTCTTTTGTTCTGTACCCCCCTACCCTATACTTTTAAAACCTTAATAATATTTATTGATGTTAAAAAGAAATGTTTTATTTTAAGAATAAAGCATTTATTAAATTATATCAACCTGTTGTTTCCATCCTAAGATTGCAGTAACAATGCGGCTCATGCAGTCCCGCAGAAACAGACCTATCGCCCGTTAGGAGGCCGGCTCTGGGGCAGCTGCAGATACTCGCTGATGACGAGGACTTGACGTAAGTCTGGCGCATGTGCAGCTGATGGCTCTGTATGTGGGCGGAAATATGTGATCCTTTCTGAAGCGTAATTTACTCCCATTTTGCAGCCAACTCTGCATTAGCCCCTTAGCCTTTATTTGTAATAACCACAGTAGTCCCCTCACTATGTAATGGAGGAACGCAATAAGATGCCACGTAGGGATGGTGAAAGATGTCGCCAGCCAAAAAATGTTTTGGCACAGGTGTGTCCGCTTTGTTCTTCTCAAAAATCTGAACAGTGAATGGCCATCTCTAAAGGCACCAGTGGTTTTGCCACATCTCCCAACATGCATGTCCACGGCAATGGAACAGGGGGTGTGGCCAAGTCTTGATGGGGGCGTGGTCACATAATGATGGGGGGCACGTCCCCAGAGGGCTGCCTAGAGCTGTAAAGGGCTAGATTGTCCGTTAGTTGTCACCCCCAACATTCCCACCCGGGGGACAGAAATGTCTCTGGGCGGGACAACGGTATAGAGCCCTAAATTCGGGACCGTCCCACTGAAATTGGGACAGTTGGCCCACATAATATAAGCTAAATAGTCAGTCACCTCCTTGTATCATAATATGTGCATAAAAGATGAGAATGCAAAGGTAGTATGGGAAAAACAGGGATCATTTTAAATGTGTAAGATATCTATCTATCTATCTATCTATCTATCTATCTATCTAATCTATCTATAAACTCACATATATATATATATATATATATATATATATATATATATATATACACACACATACACTTTTTTGCTTTTATAATAACCTGATTATTGCTGATGCAGAAAGCAGACCAGCTAGTGACAATTTATTCCGCCTGGCGCTGGGTTTATAGATTTTCCCGGCGCTCTCTGCTCCGTCTTTCATATCACACCTGTGTCACGTTATTTGCCGGCTCTCCAAAACAGATGTCCTCTCGTAATCCTGATGAGATAAGTGATCCCCTTGCTATGAATTTAATGAATTTGACATTCCCTGCTGAATCCCAAAGCCCGGCGTGTCCGCAAAGAGAGAACAGTGGCCAAATGATAGAGCTTTTTTTTTTTAAATGCCATTCGGCTACCGATGTGCCAGGGTTACACTTACAGGGCCAGGGGCTCTGCCGCTGAATGGTACAATGTGCTAGATGTAATATGGTAACATTGTAACAAGCTGTGCCCTCGCTGAAACGTGATTATCTATATAATATATTCTACAGGCAGGTGTGCAAAGAGGTTTTATGTTTTGTTATTACTTACAGAAACAAAACATTTCGATCTGTTATATTGTATTATTTTGTAAAGAACTCTTTTATTTCCAATACGAATAACTATATACCTCCTAACACAAAGATATATTGTATCTTATACTTAAAAACTTGGAATAGCCTCAAAACTGGAATTATTTTGACTACTACATTGAAATTTGTTTTCTAAACACCTGCTGTTCCTGATGGAGCCCTCTTACTGCAAATAATACACTATGAGACCTGATATCAGGAATTACAGAACGCTGCATAACAACAGATACAGAGAATTCTGTCTACTATACAGAAGAAGAGAAGTTGTCCTGTGCAGATATTTAGGACAGCCAGGCACAGTGTAACAATGTGTTTGTGATATTGTGCTTGTGTTTGCATTAGACACACATTAACGCACATGCCCAAAATCCGCGACTTTTCCCCAAGAGGGGCAGGGCGACCAATTGTAGATCAAGCTGCGGCTCCGCTGTGTCTGCTGCTATGCCATGTGGTGTAGAGTGGAAACAGGAGCCAGGAGAGAAGTGAATGGTAGTGGTGTATGAATGGACCGAGGGGGTGAATCCAGCGCCCAATTAAGAGCCCAGAGAAGAAAATTATGAAGAGCCTATGGTGAGCAGCTGTATGTCAGTTCCGTGGGGGTGTGGTCAGTTCTGTGGGGGTGTGGTCAGTTCCTCCAGCCACCTCCATTTCTTCCTTTACATGGTCTGCTCAGCTTGTAAGGGAAGTGAACTGTGGGCTCCCAGCTGTTCCTTACACCAGGACTAGTGAACAAGTTCCTGGCTGATCAAGACAGTCCCCCAAAGTCCACCATTATTTGTAGTTCTAAAGTAAAAAAGCAAATAGAAGGAAGAGCACTAGGTCCGCTCTGCTCTAACAGACAACACACTGCAGGATACGTCCAATACAGATGTGGAATATAAAATCCCAAAAAACGTTCAGAAAAACAATAAAATCAATTAATGTCACTTGTTAATAATATAGTCATTAATGACAAGACATTAAAATATGTAAAAAGTTTCATTTTTTCCATGAAATACATTAGGATGATCTTAAGATCTACTGTACATAAAATACATTGTTACAGTTGCTCCTGGTTGTAAACACATGTTCTAGCTGCATATCTGCTCAACGTGGTAACACACGTACTTCAAACTGCACAATATACAATATAGTCTCTTTGTATTGTGTGATTGCCTATTTAATCGGCCTGATTATTACCACTGAGCATCTATCTATCCACGCACTCCATGTATTGTCTTATTGTGATTGTAATCCCTACATCTGAGCTGCCATTGTCTCTGTAAACACTACGGATTCAATGGAGGAGACTTCACTCTGGAGCTTCCCGTATAACACACAGATCTCTCATTGTTTATGGTGCAAACCTGGAGGCAAAGCGTAAAGGGGATATATAATATATACACTGTGTATAAGGAACATTTCATTTTCTATAATGCTCAGTAACCATCTGGACACAGACCGTTCTACGCTGTGAGCTTTATGTAATATTTTATTTATGTTAGAGGGAGCTGCGTATCTGCTGAGCTATGAGCTAGAATACCCTTAAGAACACTGCCCCTAGTGGCCGAAATAGGAAGTATGAGTGTACAGCGCAGCATGCAAAATATATATATATATATATATATTTATATATATATCATAATCACTTATTTATATAGCACCACCAATTATGCAGCGTTGTACAGAGAATGTTTGTCATTCAAATCAGTCTTTGCCCCATTGGAGCTTACAGTCTAAATTGCTTAACACACACACACATACACACACACACGGGTAAATTTTGTTAGCAGGCAATTAACCTACTAGTATGTTTTTGGAGTGTGGGAGGAAACCGGAGCACCCGGAGGAAATCCACACAAACACGGGGAGAACATACAAACAGATAAGGCCATAGTCGGGAATTGAACCCCTGACCCCAGCGCTGTGAGGCAGAGGTGCTCAAATGACCGTTATAAGCCGTGCTCCACTAAACTCCCTACATAATTACCCTCCAAAACACCGATCTCCCCCACAAGCCACCTGTATCACCCTTTCAATATTGTCTACTACTGAAATTAACAAAAAGTTGCCGTTGTAAAATACGAAGGGGAGCGCTGATATCAAAGCATTTTACCATCTTCGTCAAAGTTTTTTTGTTAACGTAGAAGTGGCTTAACAACTGCCAGAATTATCTTACATGAATCTTGTGTTATTATTATTATTATCTTTGACTTATAAGGCGCCACAAAGGGTCCGCAGCGCCGTACATTACATATACAGAAAACAGAACCAAGACACAACATGATACAAAATATATACAAACACAGGTGACA
Source organism: Mixophyes fleayi (assembly GCF_038048845.1). Classification (NCBI taxonomy): domain Eukaryota; kingdom Metazoa; phylum Chordata; class Amphibia; order Anura; family Limnodynastidae; genus Mixophyes; species Mixophyes fleayi. Next base: position 7,478,002 of record NC_134409.1, read on the forward strand.
GGGTAAAGTAAATCAGATTATATCTGGGACAGATAGTGAAAGGGATGGTAGAAATCAGCGAGAAGAAGGCCAAAGCTTAAGAAAACAGGGAGAACAGGGCTAGGGAAGCAGGACAAGAGGTACAGAGGGTGAAGGAACAGTAGAAGGAGCACACAAGGAGAGAGGGCCCTGCTCATGAGAGCTTACATCCTAAAGGAATATGTTTTTGGTTTTTTTAACTTGCCAAATTAAGCTACAACACAATGTTGTTTAATAGGCATTTCAACTCTTTTTTGTCAACAAGCTTTAAAAAATATATTGAAAATTCATAAAGTATTTTTTGGTTAATTTCTGAATTCGACTGGAAATAAAAACTGTTTCAGGGGTAGGGAGACACGCCGCATATCTATCTAGATCGATAGAAGAACAGCAGAAGGATTATCCAGTATTGGGGAGTAACTGTCTGAACTGAAGACATCAACCTTGGGTAGGATGTGATACGTTGTTACCCTCATTCTACCTTGGGACCTCTTCACGCAAATACGCCGCACCGCCGAGTCTCCGACTAACTGCAATTAATATTTTCTACCCTGTTATAATCATTTATAACACAATAAAAAAACTAAATTTTCTTTGTGATTTCAGCCCATTAAAATCACCCAAATTTTTCAACTTGAATTAGTCTTATGACCCGCTATTCTTTTTGTTCTATTTTGGAAGGTTATTTTCTTAATGGTTTAATATAATACAGTTCTATATATTAAATACATAGAATAATTTGTATACTTCATAAAAAAAAATTCATCGTATATATATATATATATATATATATATATATATATACACACATACATACATACATACATACACACACACACACACACACACATATATATAAAATTAAATAATAAGATATTATATAACATATTAATACATAAATGCCATTAAAAGATGAAGAGTAATAAAATTTAATAAACAGCAATACAACAAAACAATGCGCTAACTCACCTGGATCGAATTGGACGAGACTTGCGCTGCTGTGCGTGAAATCCATTCCCAGTCTCGCCGAAATCTCTTGCACCTTTAAAAAAAAAAAAAAAGGGAAATATTCTCTCTATAGCTTTAGTTTAGTTACTGCTGGCACAAGTCAATAGATTTAGGTGAGACACAACCTGGAAATCCTTACACCCTTAATCTGACTATAAAAACACATACTTATCTCATTCTCTATGTTTTATAGACGCCAACCTGCCATTTGAGATGGAGCTGCTCTAAAATGTGTTATGTGGGATATAAAATAAACTACAATCCGGTTAATAGAAAAGAAAATTAATAATTCCAATTTTTTTTGCAGTGATTTTTTGCTAAAACGTACCCTTCAAAATCCTGCCTACCTATCTTAGCACCCCAGACGTTACACACAAAACTGTCCCCCGAGGCGGAAACTGAACCAGCAGAAATACTAAGTAACGCAGGGACAATAAACAGATGGTCAATGTTTACCCCTTAAAGGGGACATGTATCCAGGCCTGACCAGGGATTGGAGCACTGAGCGTTTATCGGAGCTCCCTCGTTATCTGGTTGTACATTCCTTGCATTTGGCTCGGCTTATCGGCAAGGACCAGCTTTTAGCAGGGCTGTTATCTCTCATTTTACATTTCCTTGCACACAGAACCAGAGCCTGTCATACATATCTGCCTCTAAAGCCACCTTCCAGGATTTGGCAAGCAGAAATAGGTAATGCCTGTGCTGGAGGATGGATGTCTGTTCCAAGCGTTGGCCGTGGAAGGGGCCCCAAACTTTGCTGGATTTTTTGCAAGTGGACGGAAATATGACATTAAGCCCCGGCTGGTTTTATAAACCCAAAAATGTAGAAATAATTGGAAAATATGTTTTCACAATTTGAAAGAAAACTAGAATGTACATCCACGTTGCTGTTATGTGAAAACAGACTTTAACACGTACAACTATACGTCTTTCTTGACAGGATGAGATATGGTTTATTTAATAATATGTTACAAATAACACAAGTGAGCTGTGACAACATTTATGCACTGCAGAATCGCAGCACAAAGGTGCTCTTGTGTTATGTACCAATTTTTGCACATTTGGGCCATTTTCTAAGGCTATCGAGAGCACTTTGTCTAATATACCTATAGTATATATAAACCAACAACTTTTTCCGAATGGTTTTGGCATTTTTAAGTAAAACTTTAATGTTAGAAAAGCCTAACGTAGGAGATATCTCCTGGATCAGGCAAAGTACTGCGCTAACTTCAGTCCCCATAATACTCAATGGGGACGGCGGTGTGGGCAATTTTATCAAGCTCCGAAAAGTTTAGGTTTTTGGGGCTTGACCACAATGGCTGATACCATCTGAAGATGACATTAGCCATTCAATTCTCTCCGCAAGCCTTCTTGCTCTGCCCTGTGCTGCTTAACGCAAATGGCAATGCCCAGTAAAGACCCTGTGACACAACCCAAAGTCTTCATTACAAGAGAGTCATCACCATGACAGCCTCCTATCGGAGGCGCGGTTCCGATGTGACTTTTATAGTAAAGTCACCTTTCATCGTTCCAATAATACTTAGCAGGACAAAAAGCCGGTCCCATAGTCCTTAATAATGTAATGATATACATTGCACAAAAGATTAGTGGTTTATTACTATATATTTTCCAACAAAGTTACTCTATAAATTCTATAAAGATGTTGCCACACAGATAATTTGCCAACTTCCCAGCAATAGATGAAATCTTACCTTTATGCCAACAAAAGCCGGCTCGTTACTGCTCCCCGTTCTAAGCAACTTCACTGCCAGAGTGCCGGAATTTTCACAGGTACGGTAATACGGCTCGGCCAGTTCTAATACCGACCATTTCAGCTCTAGCCTACAAATACACACAATGGTTAAATACTAGCAACGGGTAATAGCAAATATACATACATAAAGTATAGGTGTCTGGAGTGAGGTGTCTGCGTGTTATTTATATTAAGGCAAGGCTCGGATTTGATGCTTTTGGCAGCAGAATTACAGAGGTGATAGGTTGCCCCTTGTTTAACTGTTTTATTGTTTTGTTATTATGTCTATAAGATATAATTACTGATAGAATACATTAATTGACCGAGGCATGAGACGTTGATTGACATTGGGGCCATGACTCGTTGATTGACATTGGAGCCATGACCATGAGACGCTGATTGACATTGAGGCCATGACCATGACACGTTGATTCACATTGGAGCCATGACTCATTGATTGACATTGGTGCCATGACCATGACACGTTGATTGACATTGGGGCCATGACCATGACACGTTGATTCACATTGGAGCCATGACCATGACACGTTGATTGACATTGGGACCATGACCATGACACGTTGATTGACATTGGGGCCATGGCCATAACACGTTGATTGACATTGGAGCCATGACCATGACTCATTGATTGATATTGGGGCCATGACCATGACATGTTGATTGACATTGTGGCCATGGCCATGACACGTTGATTGACATTGGAGCCATGACCATCACTCGTTGATTGACATTGGGGCCATGGCCATGACACGTTGATTGACATTGGGGCCATGACCATGACTCATTGATTGACATTGGAGCCATGACCATGACTCGTTGATTGACATTGGGGCCATGGCCATGACACGTTGATTGAAATTGGGGCCATGACCATAACAGGTTGATTGACATTGGAGCCGTAACCATGACTCGTTGATTGACATTGGGGCCCTGACACGTTGATTGACTTTGGGGCCATGGCATTGACACGTTGATTGACATTGGGGCTATGGCCATGACACGTTGATTGACATTGGAGCCATGACCATGACTCATTGATTGACATTGAGGCCATGACCATGACACGTTGATTGACATTGGGGCCATGGCATTGACACATTGATTTACATTGGAGCCATGACCATGACACGTTGATTGACATTGGAGCCGTGACCATGACTCGTTGAGCACACCATAAGCCACCTAGGGGGAAAATACTGTAAGTCCTGTCCTGACCAGATCCATCAGCTAACCATCACATTTTACATTAGGACCAAAGTTTAGGTTTGGCTAAAGTCTAGGATCTGAACCAAAAGAGGGGTGTACTCTACACACTCTCCCGTCAACATCCTCTCTATGAAATTTTGAATCGTATCCTGAAAATATATAATTGTATATGTAATACAATACAATAATACTAGTGAGAGCAGCTTCGCCAGACAAGCCATGCCAACACGCTACTATTTTTCAAGGTTAATCGCCCACTTTGCATTTAAAAAAAACTGAAAAAACCCCGGATAATACACTGAAAAAATAGTTTTACATTTCATTTTATTTTTTTACGCAATGATAAAGTAATTTGAGAACTGTAAATGTATATGGACTTCAATTATCAACAAAGCACTTACGTTTCTGGGGGAATTTTATTCCCAGCTGGATCGGAGATTTGAAATTCAAAGCTGTCCGAAGTCACTTCAGACAACAAGGGGTTTATGACGTACCGGAGGGTTCGCTGATTGACTTCTTTCTGTGTAAATGTTCTCCCAGCATGATCACCTGCAAAACAAAATGTTTTAAATAGTACGATGATATAATATAAACTGCCTTTATATAATATGTGAAAATCAGATGGTAGTCATGTATTTTAAAACTGCACTGCCATCTAGTAAACAACCCTAGTGGGGGGCCGCTCCATGCAGATGTTTTTCTCTGGTTTCCTTTTCTTTTAGAGCCCCAGAGGGTTCTGGGTTGTGAGTGGGAGGACCAATGAAAAACTGCAATTGAGAGATGGGGGTGATGAGTCATTGGTGAAACAAGAAGAAGGACATAAGATGGAGACACAAAACAAGAACCAGTATATTTGTTTGATTAAGAAAAGGGAAATGTTGACTATTAAAATATTAACAGTGGAAAAATAGACATTATCATTATTATAGTATTTTTATCGATTTATAAAGCACAGACATTGCCACAGCGCTGTATACAATAAGCAGTACATATAGAATACAACATTTACATAACAGTTACATAAACTTTCATATTTGCACAAACATAGAGACACAATAGGAATACTTCTCAGTGTTTGCTCATGTATCCTCACAATTTTCTCCTTATTCTACATGGACTGTGGAGTTCTGCGCGTTTCGCTGGTAGAATTTGACTGTGAGTGTTGTGCATGGAATCCACTATCCTTTTTCTTCACGTGCCCTTCTCCCCGCGTTATACCACAACCACATCACGGAGCAGAATGTATTGGAATTGCTATCATCCCAGTTCTGTTTATTTATAGTCTATATATTGTCTGAATTGAGGACTGTGGACACTAATGCGGTGTTGAATGGCATTCTGTGTTATGGCAAAGCAAAAGTGGAACCAGAACCTTGTATCCATGACGCTTCTTTATCTATACCCAGCTATTCTGAGCAACAGGTTGTGTGAGCGCTGTCTTACGCTTCCCCGTTACTTCTGTCTGACTTTCTGATACTCATCCAGCTTGTTCTCGACCCTGATTAGTTGCTTGTGACCCTGATTAGTTGCCTATTTGAAGCTACTTCTCTGGGCTGTGGATTTCTCGTGACGATCTCCAATGCTTGGTGAAGACTCTGGTTCCCATCAAACTCCACACGTTAGATGTATCCAGCACCAATCTCTGGGACAATTCATGACACTGGTCTGAAGAGGTAAACTGTGGGGAAGTGTTTAAAGTTTTGGGGGCATATTTAGTGGTGCTAGCAAACTTTCACTCTCTTTCCGTAACTCCAACGCAAGTCGGAGTGTGCCGCATATTTATGAAATTTGCATTGCAGCAGATATCGTGGATATCTGCTGCTTTACATTCTGTTTAGTTTTTGGGAGCAGTCACCATTCAATACTATGGTGACTGCTCCTTCAATCTAACAAGTTCCGGAAAAAGCTGGCGTACATTATCATAATTGAAAAATTTCAGTGCTGTCAGCTCTGCTCCGAAGGGCAGAGCTGGACAGCGCATGTGCGGAGGGATCACATGATCCCTTCCTGTCACTCACCGCTCGCTCTCTGTATAGTTGCAGAGAGAGAGCAGAGATGTTTGTGCGCATGCCCAGGTCTTCGAGCTGCACATGCACAGTTGCAGTAAGAAAAGAAACGAAGCAGACTATATCCGGAGACAGCGCATTACGAAGAGGACGTGGTAAGTATGGTTTTTTTTAATCAAAGAAACAGCAGTTTATCGGAACTGCTGTTTCTGTGTTGCATTCTTCATAAATTTGAGAAAGAGTTCAATCCTTATCAATGAGATAAGGGTTGAAAACTATTTTTCACTTTATGCGAACATTGATAAATGTGCCCCTTGGAGACTCCATGAGAATCGGCACAGCATGAGAGAAGTTTGGAATGTGAGAGAGCAGGGGTGATAAGAAAGAGAAGGGTGTCGTGTGCAGAGGTGAGGTTTGATTTGGGGAAGTACCTAGGGATTAGGAAAGAGATGTAAGAAGGTGCATCATTGCTGAGGATTTAGTAGATTAAACTGCTGTAGACTTTTGAATGGTGGCATGTACTTCATAGGGAACCAGTATAGAGACTGGCAGAGAGGAGCAGGACTTAATGATAAGGCGGAAAGAACCTACAGAATCTGTAAATGATTGGAGTGGGGACAATTTATTCAGTGGTAGACCATAGCAGAGTGTTGCAATAGACCAGTTGGGATATGATTAGAGCATGCATTAATATTTCAGAAAGTGACAACTACATCAGGCGGCTTTATGCTGTAGACAGCAGGCAGTTGTAGAGCATTGTAGAGCATTTCAAATTATACACACATAATGATTTTACACAATTTTGATGATATCATTAGTTTTAGTTGCACAGTAATGTCTATGGATTTTCTGGTTTTGAGTATAGACTCTGGAAGGAAGGAAGATGATGAGGTCAGTTTTGGACAATCCACAAGTGGGTAAAAAATAGGAGCATAACACCACAAAAGTAAAGGGCCGTACAACGGGGAATTGTGCATTATACAGCAAAATACTGAGCAAACTATACAAGAGAAGGGAGAGGTCAGGGGTCAAGTGGATGATGTCACATTAGCCAATAAATATGGTCAATGTTGTGTTTATCGATGTTCCTTTATTAATCAACTTTATGTAAATTGGCCGAGTGACATCATCATAGCTCATTTGAGGAATGTTCACCTGCATTATCTTTTCTTGAACTATTCTGAATGGAACGTGCAAAACTACATTATTAATACCTGATTTTGCATTTTCCAAGTGTCCAAAATTGGGAGATCGCAGTATAATGTAAATGATATTTTCATCTGCACTGTCGGGATCTGAGGCTTTCAGATGTCTGGATGTGATCTGGATGACAGCTCTGCCATCTCTCAGGGTCTCCACAGTGGAAGGAGTTTCTTTATTAAGGATTTTCGGAGGCGTTTTATCCACGTGTTCCACCTGGGCGTGTAGCAGAAGGGAGGTTAATATGTAGATCCAGAAACCAGTAAGATACATATAATCTCACAACTCTTTTATAGTCCACCGTTCATGTTTGCAGATTTTTCCACAAATTCCAGGAAAAACATTAGATTTTTAGATATGTTTTCAGCCATGATTTCCTTATGGGTATCCAACAACCAAGTTATTCTGATATAAAAATTGAGGGGACCCACACGATAAGTAAAGTATGGTGTATTTAAAAAAAAAAATATTCTGACATAGAAGAGTATGTTACCATATTTTTTACACCTGTATTATTTAGTACAGTTTTCATCCAGTTTCTCTATATTCAGACCTAAAAACTTAAAAAAAAACCCTAACTGTTACAACGTGGCAGCAGAGATATAATCCCCAGGGTAACCTCCGCAAGTATATATATGTAAATTTAAATATTAGTTATTAGTGGATCCAGGTTACACTAAAGCTATCAGTGCTGAAAGAAAAGGAGACTTAAATTAGTCCATTGTGTTTAAAAAAAAATGGTACACACTGGGGTGGGGTATTTAGCAATGACCACATGGTGTAGGTGGGGAGACAGATGTGGCCCTAAAATATGCATTGGGACCTCTAGTTATGTCATGGTTTGATTTAATTGGCTCTCGGGGAACCAGAGTAAAGTTGGGTGCTCTTGTCCGACCACTGGGCAGCTGGATCTCTTTCAGAATTGGCCATTAACATACATAGACCTAAACCTGAACCTGAAAGATCTGGATGATTGGTCTTTCACACACATGTACCAACTATTGTACCAATCTTTTACGTTTTTATACATTTTATATCTCCTCGTCAGATGTGGAAGGTCTAAAATGGCCCAAACCATCCAAAGCCATCTGGCTCAATATAATGGAACACGTTGGAATCCACTATATAACATACCACTCAAACTTCCTAATTGGAAGATTGGGACAAATTAAGTCACAGCTCAAATTGCCCAAAACATACCCGATCCGCCCATGCCATACCCATTTCCAGAAAGGCAGCCCACGCCCTATTGTCTGCCACCAATCTGATGACATTATGATATAATAATTAATTCTAAAGAAACACAAATGAATTCTTAGGACTTGCGGAACGTGACTCCCTTTAAACTTAAGGATATTGACTGGACAGGTCTGAAAACAGAACCATTATTCCTGAAAACCATTTGCACGGTCAACATAACGCATTGAAAAACATCTCAAAATAAATTCCCGTTTTCCAACATTTACATTCAGTATTTGCATTATTACATTTACAAATAAAATAAAAAAGTGTTTAAATAGGGATTTTCGCAAGTAAGGTTGAGTAACTAACGTCATCGTTCCTATACATCTAATTTATATGCTTTGATGAATACACAGTAAAGAAAATGAAATAAAAAAAAATGGCCATAAAAAAGATGATAATGAAAAGACCCTCATTTGTGACTTAGGGTAATGCAAAGTTTTATACGGCAGAGACTGTGAGTGTAAGAAACTTTATTTTTCACCTGTTCGGATAATTTGCCCCCCCCTCCTCGCCCCCCCAGGATTACTCACCTTCAAGCCTCTGTCCAACTAATTAGTTGCTTCACTGAGTGCATTCTGGATTTCTTAAATGATGGCTCCCTACCTGACATCTTGTGACATCTGATTAGTAAACTAGGCCACGAATTTAAGAAATAAGCAGTTTAGCCATTCGTGACCATTAACCCATTGTGCACCTAACCAGCACGACAGCTTGGCGTGTGGAACAGACGTGTATCAGCTGTGCACATGTCAGCATGTAGGTGTATGAAATAAATACATTTATTTGTAAAACATTTATCAGTAAACAAAACACGCTGGACATGAACTACTATGAACAGATACATTTAAACTTTATTGTAAATAGCAAATCTTTTCTTTCCTGAATTTTTCCTAAAGATTGTTACAAAGTAACAAAAACATTAGTCCATCCTTAACTTACAAAATAACAAAAGACAAATTATATCAATATTTGAATTTAAATGCAGATTTATTTATTTTTGCAGTAAACAAACAGCCATGTAACAGTTAAGTTTAAGACTGCGCATCCTTCGTGTGGGACCGACACTCACTGGGGAGCTGGTCATACAAATCTTTCCAAAACACTGACTCCTGAACTTTTGCCAGAGGTGTCCCTCCCCAGCGATTCTGAATGTAGAATTACCCATGTTAAAACTGTCAGTTCTCCGTAAGCAGTTTAGTATGTACGGTAATTCATAGTACAGGGGAAATAGGAAGACACTGCACAGAGGAGTTTGTACATTATTTATGCTAGGGGCTAGAATTGCACAAAAATATCTTTCAAACATGTTTTGAAGAAACACTGAATGGAAACAAGTTGCCTGACATCAAATAACGACCTGCAACGTTGGCTCGCATATTTATCTCAACTTTTCTGTAGCTGATCGTAACTGAAGATGTCTGAGAAAACATTCTGTATTTGGGGGGAATATTCTTTCCCATGCAGAGCAGACTCCCTCCATGTAAGCCTGTTAAAAATACTGCAGCTTTGGTCTCTCAGTAGGAAATAGCTGATGCTACATAGTAAATGTAAAAACTCATTTACTGGGAAATGTTAAATATATACTGGAGATTATTACACAATGAATCTTTAGGTCTTTTCTCTAAAAGTGCTATTTTCGACAATAAAAAGGAAATACACACTAGCAAATATATTAAAAAAATAATATAGTTCTTAGTAATGATAATAAATAATTAACAAAACGACTAAAGTATTATTAAACTACCCAGGAAATGAAGATGGTGTTAAGTAGAATCTGCCTTGTTATTAAGGAGAGGTTTATTTTTAGCTTATTGCTCATAAATGTTCAGTAAGACACTTATGCACACTGTAATGCTAATATAGGCACGCAGCCTAGGAGAAGTGTGACGGCGTAACACGGCGTAACACACAAATACTTGATAGCTTATTTGTACACTGACATTTAAAGTTGATATTTGTGTCCTACATGAAAAAACAGTCAGTATTTAACTTATGTGCAAAACAGAAAACTAATTTGCACCCCTTGCATTGTAACATGGTTTTGTCCAGGAGACTGAAATAAGAAGTCTCTTAAGTTAAGATCCTTAATGAATCAGGCCCACCTTTCTGATATCATGAAAGATATGGGAATCAGTAGCTGTAGTTTTCTTAATCCCCCAAAGTTAAAGACAACAAATACATTAAAAAAGCGTTGACTCCTCCGCTATAAAGCTTACACTGCAGCAACACGTCTCAACTGTCAGCTTCCAGTTTCCTGTCTCCTATATATATATATATATATATATATATATATATATATATATATACACCTCTTTGTTTAAACTTTATTAGCAACTCAACAAAACTACAAATCACATACAGTACAGTAATTGTCACAATAATATACCTCCCAACATTTATGAAGACAAAATCAGAACTTCAAAAACACACCCACTTTCCAGCCAATCACACCCACTTTTACCAAATCTCTGCCCCTTTCAGTGCTAGTTCCGCTAGTTTCAAGGTCTGCGAATCTGGACTGTCTGAACAGTGGCGGGGGGTTGGGCAATATGTATATGAATACACATTATTTTAAAAGATAAACACTTAAAATATGTTGCATATACGCGCTGAAGATTACATATAAACCATACTATAATTATAACTGACACAGATGCGCAGTAACTCACTTTTGTTTTTCAAACATGCAAATGCTTATTCCTGTATTTATTACAGTATTTGTCTACTGGTTTGTCACGAAAAAAGGATCCTGTGTCACCTGTGTCAGTAGATGTATCCCAAAACCAGAATGGTTGGAACTGCTGACCTGGGCGTAAGATGTACTGTAGGCGCTGAGCGCACAACGGTTTTATTTCCATCTCTCTTTCGTTTTGTGAAGCGAGGGGGGACGGAGAACAAAGGAATACTCGCATAGTGATCATTGGTCCTTGTGGAGTTATGGACTGATGGGAATTCATTTTAGAAAACAATTATAATTTTCTGAATGCAAACATCTAAATTAGTGGTATTTGTTGCTGGTAGATTTAATATTAAAAGGTTACAATATTTGTCTTTTAAAGTGCACACAACTATGGAAATGTTTATGGTAGTGTGTATAAGGGATGAGGGCATGCTCCTCTATTATCCTGGAATCTTTGGGACACTCCAGAATTTCGATAGGTTCCAGGAGAGTAGGTCAACCTCACGGATCCTGCTGGATCTTCTAGTGAAGTGCACAGGGTGGGGCCGTAACGGCGGGATTTATGGCACGAGGACGCAAATTGCGTCATAGCCCCATAGATCACTTGGGGAGGTTTAACAAGTAGGCAGGTATGGTTGAGGGGGGCGCTTATGCTCCTGGTGTTTTAGGGCCTGTGCATATGCTTACAGCGTACCATGCTAACTGGCTGCCACCACCGATGGGAAGGAGAGGAGATGACCGTATGGAGGAGACATGGAGACATATGTGGGAGAAAAGGGTTGGAAATGACATGAAGGACCGGGTGAGCAAGGGCTCCAAGAGGGGAGGGCATCAGGAACAAAGTAACAGGCCCCGGGCTTACCTAGGGGCCGTGACTTGTGTGTGTAGTGGGAGGAGTCACCAACCAGATGTGGCCACGCCCCCTTCTGCAACTAGGGAATTGGTCCCAGTACATTAAATTCCTTTTGACTACCCCGTGGGTGAGGGACAATATCTGAGAAGAGGAATAATAACATAGACTGAGAGAAGGTTAATGACAGTTTTGGGTAGATGATATAATAGGGATGGCGGGACAGGGGCAAACGCAGGATTTGTAGAGGGAGGTTTCCACACCAGGCCACCAGTGGGCGTGACCATCATGTATGGGGGAGTGCCTATAATATTGGCTGCTCTCCAACGCTTCCTATCCCTATAATATACATGGACAATGCTGCATGCACTACTGTTAGGTACACGCGGATCTCCCTTTTCAGTGGGGGCAGGCCACCTGAATTATACAGTGCCCCATTCTTGGAGGGGGGTTTCCAGGTACTAGGAACCCCCCTCCCCCCTTGGTTTGTCTATGTGGGTGGTGAGGGGGGTAATAAAAATGGAAGAAGTAGCATGGCTGAAGGATTAGGGCAAATAACAAGGGCCATTTCAACTTACAAAACGTCAAGCCAATCAAATGCAACAACAAAGCGAAAATTAAATATTGAACATAAGTGCGCCCCAGGGGTACTCAATGAGGTAGATGAATAGCGAGTGCCATGAACACACACGCACAAAATGACAGAAATAAAAAAGTTCCTTTAAATCAATAAATACTCCAGCAACTTCAGTGTCAAATGAAAGCAGATTTGAGGTCATTGCAAACGCCAAACCACATATTTGCCATGAAGCCACAGGAACTGCAAACTAGCCGGCTGGGGATCCAGGGGTCGTAAATTTGAAGCGCTGAAGATGTGTTATTTGGATATGCCACAGTAAATGAATGCTCAGGTTCATCTGCCGTCCCAGCCCACAACAGGACAAACCTCCCCGGCCACAATGTTCTGTTTGTACCAGTCCCACAGGGTAACTTCAGTTCTTCAAAATCAGATGACACTTTTTTTTCATTCCATCATATCCCAACCCCAATATCCCCCAAACACCTCAGTCCCCCCTCGTGTTAAACACAAAATAAACACATAGATACAGAACAACCTCCTGATTATTCAAGAAAATATGAAACACTGAAAAAAATCTTAAGTGACAGTGATACAAATAATTTGAAATATATAAATTTTGAGCTTCCGTTAGTTTAATTAATTTGCGTCCATTTGTAATAAGGGCCTTATTCACATGTTATAAAAGAAAATGTTTTGTTTTTTTATGCCCTTTAGGCTGGAATCTCCTGGATGTTTTAGAACTAATACAACATTCTAACGTTCTTAATTTAAAGCAATATCACAGAAATATAGAATTTGACGGCAGATAAGAACCACTTGGCCCATCTAGTCTGCCCATTTTTTAACCTATGGTAACTGCAAACCCTATTTGATCCTTTATTCTTTGTAAGGATATCCTTATGTCTATCACAAGCATGTGTAAACTGCTCTACTGTATTATCCTCTACCACCTATGATAGGAGGCTATTCCACTTATCCACTACCCTTTCTGTGAAGTAGTTTTTCCTCACATTTCCTCTGAACCTCCTTCCCCCCAGTGTCAGTACATGTCCTCGTGTTCTAATACTTCTCTTCCCCCCAGTGTCAGTGCATGTCCTCATGTTCTAATACTTCTCTTCCCCCCAGTGTCAGTACATGTCCTCGTGTTCTAATACTTCTCTTCCCCCCAGTGTCAGTACATGTCCTCGTGTTCTAATACTTCTCTTCCTTTGTAGAATGTTTCCCTCCTGTACCTTGTTATAACCCTTTATATATATGAAAGTTTCTATCATGTCCCCTCGTTCCCTTCTCTGCTCCAAACTATACATAATAAGATATTTTAGTCTTTCCGGGTAAGTTTTGTGCTGTAGGCCATGCACCATTTTAGTTGCCCTTCTTTGTACAGTCTGTAATGTATTTATATCCTATATCATTATTCTTTAATGTGAGATCTCCTACTATACATGTTTGTGTCAATTAGCAAGATTCCATGTGTATTAACTTGACATTTGTTACATTATTTATACAGTTTAGTAAATATACCCCTTTATGTTATATACTGAAATGTCTTTTTTCATGTATCATTTTAACATCAAGCTGATAGGAAATCTGTATTGTGTTGTCTGCTTACTGTTTGTGGTACAACGTGACCTGGTTGAGTAATGTATAGATAGGGAATTGTGGAATATTTCAGTTTTTCGACTGGTCTCTGAGCTGGATTACGACATAATCTATCCTGTGTCATATGAAAGTTATTATACACCCTCAAATATTCCGAAATAAACATACAAAGCAGGAAACTTGCGTATATTTTCACACGTAAAATGATACTTTCCTAGAAGTTCTTTTAATCATCTCGTCAAGGACTGTTTCCTCGCTACATCACCATATACCTGGAAAAACTGTGAGGTTTCGTCTGATTCACTTAAAATCCCCCTCTTAATAACCAGCCTAGTATAGCAGCGGCTCTTGTGGTCATGTAATATATAGTACAGAGTGATACAAGACTTAATAGAACACTGTGCACAAATAATATGTTTGTCTAAGATTTAATTTCCTCTAGGAAAAGTGCACAAAGTTTTGGTGAGAAATGAAACATATAGAGAATATATATAGCTAAGCTTTGTTTGTTTATTTCTACAGATAGTCAATAAAATATTTACTCTTCAGTCTTAAAAATGAAAAGATCAGACATAGGGATATATTATAGAAATGGCAAAAAGTAAATTGCTTCCTTTTAGGTTTGCCCAATTCATTAAAGGGGCTACACTAACATTGTTATCACCGGACATAACCGTGTCAGCTAGAGGTTTGCAAGGGAAAGACTATTTGCGGCAGTAACAGAATGGAGATAACAGACCAGAAATATTATTATTTTTAGTGCATTGATGGTTTTTCAAAAAAAAATAAAAAAAATTCTAAATGTAATTAAAAAGTTAAAACTTTATTTGTGATTTTTTTTTTTACTAAGTGGAACTGAAACCTTGTTACGCATACGCCCAACTAGGGAAATTGGCCAGCGAAGCAGTAAAATAATTCTTAACGGGTTTTTGGAAATGATAAGTCATTTTGTTTTGTTTTTGCAGTGATAGAAAATCATCCGTGTCATCATAATTGGGCTTCCAATGATCAATATCACCCATAGTTTTTAATAGATTTTTTTCGGAAACCTCCTCCCTGGAGACCAAATACTCAATGGAAGAACACTTACTTGGTTCTATCAATCAAAGGGCCTATTTAATAACATATTGCAAAGAGAAATTATGTACTGTACACCATAGCAACCAAGCGGATATCTTCTTTCATTAGTCTAATTATAGATAACATCTTATTGGTTGTTATTAAAAAAAAAACTACAATCTTCTGAACCAATCATGGAAAACATGGAAATTAGTTAGTAGCTGATTCAAAGAGCAATCATGCTGTAACCCATAGCAACCAATCAGATATCATCTTTCATTATTCTGACTATACCAGACTTCTAAAAGCTGATATCTGATTGGCTGCTTTGGGCTACAGCATATGAATGTAAATGTAAATAAGCATTTTACTTGCCTGTATTAGAAAGACGGCGGCATCTTTCTTCAGGTGACCGTCCACCAAGAAGCCGATGTTGGTGTCGTCTGTGGCTACGAATGAAAACCGGTCCGAATGTGCCGGCCCTCCATAGTGGCGGTAGGACAGGTGCATGCTGCTGACGTCAGCCTGGGTGAAGTCGCTCCGCGGCAGCACCTGGCCGCTCAGGTACAGCTGTCCGTGCTGCGGATACTCTGTGATCGTGTAACTTAATTTTTCCACCGGGGTGTCCGGGTCGGTTAGCCGCAGGACATCAGGAGAAATCACCATCGTCCCACCTCCCGATATCTGGAGGCCTTTGTTATTCAGGAGAGTTGGCGGAATCCGATCCGTGCGGCCAATAATGAATTCTAACGACCCATCCTTGGCCTTCAGCTCGTTGCTCACAGTAAAACTATGCCGGGAAAATGCAAAAAACAGGAAAAAGTCATCATCTAAAGTCAGTGATTTGTGAAAGGCCAGAAATGTTTTGTTACATCACGAAAACAAAAGTTATACACACATATATATGTATATATCGAAACGGAGACCTGCAAGATAATATATGCAGGAACAGAGTTACAAAAAATGTTCTGACGTTTTAGAGAGAACAGTGATTACCAAGAGATAATAGCATACTTGCCAACTTTTCCTCGTTGGCTTCAGGGAGATCCCGGGGGAGGTGGGCGTCCGGAGGCAGGGCTTGACGGGTTGCATAATTTTGGCCCCGCCTCCTAAACGATTGTCACCATTTTGCCCAATTACAGCAGGGGGCGAGGCTAATACAACGCACTATTTGCACCATTAAGCCCAACCCCCTGCCACTTATCTTTTGCGGGGGCGAGAAACGGGAGGTTGCCCTGCTCTCCCGGGAGCCCAGGAGGTCTCCCAGAAATGCGGGAGTCTCCCGGACATTCCGGGAGAGTAGGCAACTATGCGTTAAAGAAAAGCAGCTAATTAATCTCTAGAGACTGAAGTGTCTTTTACATTTCAGTATTAAACTTATGTGCAAAACAGAATACTAATTTGCACCACTTGCATTGTAACATGGTTTTGTCCAGGAGACTCAAATAAGAAGTTTCTTAAGTTAATTTGTCGTGGGTCTGGCCAGAAGCCATAGCTGTAACTCCCCCTTCTTACGCTAAACCTGACGAGAGGAATATTGCCATAGCTACTGAACCTGGCAGAGCAACTTTATAAACCGCTGTCACCCTCTAGACATAGCTGAACCCACACACACTATATGTGCCCATCATACGCATTATCTGCTAAACTCTCTGGGCCTGAGTCATTAAGGAAAGTAAGGCAAAAAAAGGAGTAAATGTTCTCCAGGACAAACTATGTTACAATGCAAGGGGTGCAAATTAGTTTATTATTTTGCACATGAGTTAAATACTGGCTTTCTTTATATCTAGCACACAACAATTAATATTTTTATTTTTACATTGCAATTTAAAGTTGTTCTAGAACATGCCCTATCCCAACTATAAATCTGTTAATTTAACAGTTTTTATAGGTAAATTTTAAATTTACCTCCTCTCCAATGCAACATGGTTTTGCCCAGGCACAAACTCTTTATTTATGCTTTGCTCTCATTAATGACTCAGGCCCTCTGTCTTACTTTATGCCTGAACATCCGCATGTTATTTTGAAAGTTTTTAATGCAAAAGCTTCAGCCGTGTATTTCCGGAGTCTGCGGGAACCAAAGCGTTGATGCCGTATTAGTTTTTGTTTGTATTATTTTTACTTCCTCTGAGGGCTCAGAAAATCTGTGAAAACCCTTGTAATCTAATTGTGTACAACATCGTCAGGAGCATCCATTCCTGGCAGTCAGTCTTTCTGCAAAGCACTGACAGATTGGAAGTTACGCATGTGTTGAGCAGATGGGGTAAGTTAAAAGAAACACACACACACAAAAAAAGCAATTTATTAAATCACCTGGAACCAGCAGTTCAATTCCAAAAATAGTGAAAATGAAATATAGCAAGGAGCGGCAGGGGAAGCTGGCAGCGGTCTACACCAGAAGGTACCGGTTTACAAAACAAGATAAACATTTTGAGAAGCCTCAGCTGTGTAGCAGAATAATGAGGTATTATTTAACCCAATAAAGCTTACCCCACGGAAATTAATTTAAGGCATTTCAGCTTCTTCATGTTCTCCTGCTTATCTTTAAGCTGTATTTTGGCACCTGGTTGACGTGACGTTGGACAAGCAGGAACCTTAGCTGCTGGTTGGGAGAGTGGGATGTTTTTATAGGAGTTAATGTAACTGCATCTTAGGGTGTTGGATGAGAGGCGCAGATGGTCCCGTCTCTCACAGATAATCTCTTTCATGCTTTCTGTCTGTTTACATCTAAGGCACGCAGAGTATAAGGCTGGGTACACACTACAGGTTATCGGGCCAATCACATGATAAACCACTGTTAGGTTCAATGTAGCATCAGTGTGTACGCTCACACTATCATGCTTTATCTTACCAAAGCACATCGTATCCTTTCAATTGATTTTATAAACATACTAAAACACTCTATAAATGATAAAGCAACAACGTGCAGTGTGTCTGCACTCACAACTGGCAGTGTCCATAGATCTCCATAGAGTTTACAGAGTCACCATCTTTTCAGCCGACGGTTATGACAGATGGAGAGCACAGATCTAAAGGTAAATCGTGTAAAACATGTATAGTGTGTACAGTCATGGCCAAAAGTTTTGAGAATGACACAAGTATTGGTTTTCACAAAGTTTGCTGCTTCAGTGTTTTTAGACATTTTTGTCAGATGTTGCTATGGTATACTGAAGTAACATTACATGCATTTTATAAGTGTCAAAGCTTTTATTGGCAATTACATTAAGTTTATGCAAAGAGTCAATATTTGCAGTGTTGACCCTTTTTTTTTTTAAAACCTCTGCAATTTGCATGGCAGCTGTCAATCAACTTCTGGGCCACATACTGGCTGATGGCCGCCCATTCTTGCCTAATCAATGATTGGGGCTAGATTTACTAAACTGAGAGTTTGAAAAAGCGGAGATGTTGCCTGTAGCAACCAATCAGATTCTAGCTGTCATTTATTTAGTACATTCTGCAAAATGACAGCTAGAATCTGATTGGTTGCTATAGGCAACATGTCCACTTTTTCAAACCCGCAGTTTAGTAAATATACCCCTTGGAGTTTCCCAGAGTGTTCTCCAGCCTTGTTCTCGTCAACACTCTCATCTGTGTTAACGAGAGAATCACTGACCTGATGTCAGCTGGTCCTTTTGTGGCAGGGTTGAAATGCAGTGGAAATGTTGTTTTTGGGATAAAGCTCATTGTCATGGCAAAGAGGGACTTTGAAATCAATTGCAATTCATCTGATCACCCTTCATGTCATTCTGGAGTATATGCAAAAAACTGTGTCATTTTCAAAACTTTTGGCGATCACTGTACAAGTGAATCGGCTGCTGGTCGGGACTTTCAGTCGTTGGTAAAATCGTTAATGATATTGCATCAGGAGAAATTTTCTGTAGTAAAATAATATAAATTTCAGAATCATACAGACGCAAACAAAAGAGAACAATGCAGGTCTTCTCCCTGTTATAGTGACACGCTTTGCTTTTATTCAACTCACATTTAAAACATTGTTAGATGTATACAAAATAAAATATCCATGACAATGCAAGACACAGTTGATATTGATATTAAATTGATGAAAACGGATGGACTGGTAACTTTGAGAATAAAGATGTAGCCATGGCAACTATGTTCTAATTGTCATTTTTCTAGTACAGCTAAGGGAGCAAAAATAAATTGCTGTGTTGGCTGCTGCGGCTCATAGCACCTTATCCCTCTGCACCAGGTTTCATAAATATTCCTCGCTGATACCTGGTGCGCAGTCCTAGCCCACCAAAACATGTAGGGTCTATTCATCTTCGAACATAAATCCCTTTGCGTGACGTATTTTGCGTGAAATAGCTCAGCACATCCTCAGAAACGGACTTTAAACCAGTGAATGCAATTCAAGTTCAAACACAAATGAAATTTTGTGATTTGAAGACTGGAACGAGCAGGTAAGGCCCGTATGCATGTAGGTAATGGGTCACACTTATTAACCCGGCGTTTACAAATAGGTAGGATTTAAGTAACACTTAGGAAATGTCAAATAGGTAAAGTAGTTGTAGTTTTAATCAAATAGAACTCAGCAGTATCTCATCAATATACAAAGTACAGTCATGTCTGATAACAGTATACAAAGCAGGACCACATCTGATGACCAGTATATAAAGCAGGGCCACGTCTGATAATCAGTATACAAAGCAGGGCCACGTCTAATAACCAATCTAAAAAGCAGAGCCACGTCTGATGACCAGTATACAAAGCAGGGCCACGCCTGATGACCAGTATACAAAGCAGGGCCACGTCTGATTACTTGTCCCAGGGGACTCCCTTAAATATGGGGACAACTAATGAATCCTCTGATAACTTGAACTTTACTGACACATCACAGACTGCTTAAAGGATTATCTAATACATGGAACTTCCTTATGTCCTGAGCTTCTCCTAAGTTGTCAGGAACACGGAGTTCCTGGTTATACTGTACAGAAGCGAGAGCAGAACTCACTGTATGAGGAAATATATTTACATTGTTTATTGTTGTGTTTAGGCGACATAATAGGCGACATATGTTTATTTCAGAGAAAGTGACATCGCCATCTGGGGAGAGACAACTGAGGTTTCACCTCACAATATTTAGCGCTTCTTCAAAAATATTGTTTATTTGTTTTAAAGCCTACATGAAAACCATTCCGCACGATCACGCTTGCTGCATTAATAAATCTATTTATAATAGTTTGTTTACTGGTTTTAGGGACTGGAATTTCATCTGTGCACTATGTATGTGTAATATGTGTAAATGTGGGTACAAATCAGTGACTACTGTAACATTTAAAACCATTATACAAAGGTTTCCATATATTTAAATAACTTATTTAAATATTTCTATTGTTTTTTTTCATCCACACAACAATGGTGCCTCGCTCTGTATGCTACAACAGTAATTACCTATTATTTCAGGTCACTAAACCATACTTTAGCAAGTTGGGAGAGGGGGGTGGGGTGCGTGGGGGTGGGGGGAGGTACATCGTGACATTTGGCCCCTCCCCCCAAACCTGCCATCACAATTTTTAGCCTATTACAGCATTGGGTGAGGCAAGGATAATGCGTGAGTCGCGTCCTAAGCCGGGAGGCTGACCTGCTCTCCCGGGAGTCCAGGAGAACTCCCGGAAATTCAGGAGAGTAGGCAGCTATGCCCTGAACCAACTAGAAGGTACTCAGTCAGTGCTCTTATTTACTCCACAGTGGCCCCGCGATGAACTGACATGGCAGCTGCTGGCAGCTTCTTAGCTGTGATGCTGCTCCTCCATGTTGGTAATGGGCAGGGAGTGCGGCGCTGGGCTATGATGTCACAGCCCAGCGCCACACTCTCGAGAACATACCACCCTGTCTCTGTATCACACAAGGTATGAAGGAGGTGAGGGAGGAGTCTAGGCCCTAAAAAGTGGGGATGTGGAATAGCAGAGATAGAGAGCATGATTCATTAAGGCACACAAAATGAACGTGAAACGGGTATACACACGGCCGCATTCAACAAGGAGCGGATGTGAAGATACGTCTGGTAGTGAATACGGGTCTAGGTCCGCTCTGCTCTAGCAGACAACACACTGCAGGATACGTCCAATATATATGTGGAATATAAAGTCCCAAAAGAATGCACAGAAAAATAAACTATTCAGTTAATGTCACCTGTTAATAATATAGTCATTAATGACAAAACATTAAAAAAAATTGATTTTATTTTATTTTAATTTTCCTATGAAAAAAACATTTATTAGGATGCTTTTAATGTCTACTGCACATAAAATAAAGTGCTCCTGATTGTAGACACATGTTTTAGTGATACGGCTGAGAATCACGTACCTTAGAGGAGCCCAGAGCTTGAATCGGACGCTTGAACGCGCATTGGAAATTGCTTAGTTCTGTGGTGTATGGTCCGGTGTGGGAATGCGCAGGGTAACTAGGCACATTATAAGCAAATAATCGCCAGTTACGTCCTTAATGAATCAGGCCCAGAATGAGAAGATGAGAAGGAGTAAGGGAGAGGAGGAGAGGGTAAGGAAAGAGAAAAGGAGATAAAGTAACTGACAAATTCACTGTCGGGGACAATCAGGGGCAGAAGACAAAGTACATGATGTAGAGATCATGGCTGGGACATACCGATAACAAGACCACAAAATCAGACACGGAATATATAATGCTTTTACTACACAAGGAATATCTGTTGCTCAACCACTGAGCTCTAATATAAGCAGAGTTTACACAGTGACATCAAGGAAAAGGCACACAAGTGCCACTAGAATGGCGGAAGGGTTCCCGAAAATTTTTGACTGGACAAGTACACACTCCGTTCGCAACATTTACACGTGGGAGGAAACTGGCATCCAACAGACTGGAACCACCGCTGTATGCAACACCAATATTCATTATTATACAGCCTATCAATTCGCTACGTTCCAGTGGCGTCACTGAGAATGCAGCCTATCCAGTCACTAGGAGCCAGTGACATCACTGAGAATGCAGCCTATCCAGTCACTAGGAACCAGTGACATCACTGAGAATGCAGCCTATCCAGTCACTAGGAGCCAGTGACATCACTGAGAATGCAGCCTATCCAGTCACTAGGAACCAGTAACATCACTGAGAATGCAGCCTATCCAGTCACTAGGAGCCAGTGACATCATTACGAGTGCAGCCTATCCATTCACTAGGAATCAGTGACATTACTGAGAATGCAGCCTATCCATTCACTAGGAGCCAGTGACATCACTGAGAGTGCAGCCTATCCATTCACTAGGAACCAGTGACATCACTGAGAATGCAGCCTATCCAGTCACTAGGAACCAGTGACATCACTGAGAATGCAGCCTATCCAGTCACTAGGAACCAGTGACATCACTGAGAATGCAGCCTATCCAGTCACTAGGAGCCAGTGACATCACTGAGAATGCAGCCTATCCAGTCACTAGGAACCAGTGACATCACTGAGAATGCAGCCTATCCAGTCACTAGGAGCCAGTGACATCACTGAGAATGCAGCCTATCCAGTCACTAGGAACCAGTGACATCACTGAGAATGCAGCCTATCCAGTCACTAGGAGCCAGTGACATCACTGAGAATGCAGCCTATCCAGTCACTAGGAACCAGTAACATCACTGAGAATGCAGCCTATCCAGTCACTAGGAGCCAGTGACATCATTACGAGTGCAGCCTATCCATTCACTAGGAATCAGTGACATCACTGAGAATGCAGCCTATCCATTCACTAGGAGCCAGTGACATCACTGAGAGTGCAGCCTATCCATTCACTAGGAACCAGTGACATCACTGAGAATGCAGCCTATCCAGTCACTAGGAACCAGTGACATCACTGAGAATGCAGCCTATCCAGTCACTAGGAGCCAGTGACATCACTGAGAATGCAGCCTATCCAGTCACTAGGAGCCAGTGACATCACTGAGAATGCAGCCTATCCATTCAGTAGGAGCCAGTGACATCACAGAGAATGCAGCCTATCCAGTCACTAGGAGCCAGTGACATCACTGAGAATGCAGCCTATCCAGTCACTAGGAGCCAGTGACATCACTGAGAATGCAGCCTATCCAGTCACTAGGAACCAGTGACATCACTGAGGTTGCAGCCTATCCAGTCACTAGGAACCAGTGACATCACTGAGGTTGCAGCCTATCCATTCAGTAATTTAACCTGCAGTGCAAGCAAAATTTAGGGAATGTGAAAGGCCTATCATATAATGACCTCCTGTGTTTTATGGTAACAGATCACAGAGGTGTAGCGTGATATTTCTGTATTATACTGAAGCAGCAAGTTTATGACCCATCATGTCCATTCCCTCAGCCCTGTGTATCCCCCCCCCCCCCCCATGTCTGGCATTCTGGTGGAATTGCAGGGGATTTAACCCTTTCATGGAGCAAGGCATGGACCAGCGAATCCCTCTCACCTGAACAAGTCCTTGCTAGCCCCACGGCTGTTGTCATGGACGTAACAAACCTTCTGAGCCGCCACATCCAACTGGCTGAAGCTGGAGATGGCTGCACCAGGATAATTGATGTACTCAATCTGACCGTGCACAGGTGGCACGGAGACGGCATACAGCAGCTTCTCTGGTTTGCCCGTGCCATCTGTTGCCATAAGAACATCTGTCATCAAGGTCACCCTGTCACCCTCTGTTAAAGTTACAGGTCTGGCGAGTAGAACGATGTCACCTATGGAATAAAAGAGGGAGCAGATTTGGGGATAAAATAACAACATGATCATATATGTAATAAATAAACGTAACATGTAAGCAGCAGCGGAGCAGTCTGCAGAGCTGTTATATGTCTGAGGATTACACATTAGTCCTCATTCATCTCTCATTCATAATAAGGCATCTGTTTAATTAAGTGCAGCAGCTAATGCTTTGTCTACAACGCAGGGAATTTCTGTTATGGGGAGGGGGGGGGGGGGGTGAATTCCTTTTCACTATGGAAACTTTCAATGCTACCAGTAACTAATTCAGTGCAATTTATAATAAATTAAAAAAATGAATGTAAAAAAACAAACCCAAAAATCTAAAAATAAAAAAAAAATTAAGAATCAAGTAATTACGTAGAATTCCACATATTAAGGCACATACAGCTTGTAATAAGAAAGCTCTCTGCCGATGAGCCAAAGAAAAAAGTCAAATAGCTTTAAGGGGCTGTGACATATAATTCAAGCTAATTGGGTGCGCCAGACATTGTAGATCGCTACATATTTTTTCAAAATATGATTTTTAAACACTCTGGGATCATTTATAGTCGACTAAAATGCAAAGGTGCTGGTCTCCTTTATGTTACAGCAACTTTTTAGTGCACTGATATTCACAGCCATAGTGTGCTCAAGCTTGCACAATGCTCGCGGCTGGTCCAAGAGGGGATTGAGACCACTATGTGAGCCATGGTTGAGCGTGAGTCATTCTCGCAAGGTGGTCAAGTACCAAGGCGAACCCCATCTCATATGTGTCTTTTAGACCCTCAAACCCTAATAACAAGAAGAAAAGAGAAGAAAATGAAGAAAGGAGAACAAGAGAATAGAAGAAGAATAAGACTAAGAAAATGAAGGAAAGAGAAGTAGAAAAAGAAAGAAAGGAGGAAAGAAAGAAAGAAAGAAAGAAAGAAAGAAAGAAAAGGAAGAAGAGTATAGAAGAAGATGATAGAAGTAGATTATAGAAGAGTAGAAGATGATAGATGAAGAAGATGATTGAAGAAAATTATAGGAGAAGAAAGAAGACAGAAGTAGAATATAGAAGAGTATAGAAGAAGAAGAAGATGATGATTGAAGAAGAAAATTACAGAAGAGGAAGAAGAGTATAGAAGAAGAACAACAAGAACAAGAACAAGAATGAAGATAGAAGTAGAAGATAGAAGAGTATAGAAGAAGAAGAAGAAGAAGAAGAAGAAGAAGAAAGAAGATAGAAGAAGAAGATATAATATAGAAGAGTATAGAAGAAGAAATAAATAAAAACAAGTTGAAAAATGAAGAATGCAGAAAAAGAAAAATAAGAAAAAAAGAAGCATAAGAAGAAGATAATAAAAGAGGAAGAAGAAAGAAGAATAGTTTGTTATTGAATTGGGACATCTCATTGTCTAATGGATTATGGCCAAACTCTGGAAAGTAAAGCAATTATGTGGTGAAGAGACATCGGGCTGTCTGTATTGCATGTGTCACTTTTGTGTATTATAATGTTGTTCGTTTTTTTACACTGATTGAATTTGCAGGACGCAAATCGTTTTTTTTGCATACTATGCGCTTATTTTTACTTTGGTGCAAGGGCATATAGGCATGGGTCCGAAACTAGTGCTGTGTGCTCACACTCAGAAGTTAAAAAAAAAAACGCAATTACCGTCCTAGTCAATACCATCTCTTTAAACTTAATAGTGTAAAATCACTGCAGTTTATGGAGTTTTCAGCGCTGCGAGCTCAGTCTCAAATCATTGATTTTACTACTTGGGAAACACTGCCGGGGAAAAGACTGTATTGCATTGGGTTGAGTATCTTGTCACTATTGCTAAAATATTTATTTCATGTTTAAAGACCATCTTAACCCCTAGTCTGCATAAATGAATGTTGTTAACAGTCTTGTTTGTATGTATTATTACTGTGTTATACCCTGGGTAACCTTTCTCTTTGGCATTTTCCACCTGGCACGCAGATAGCAGCATGATGATTATTTTAAATTAATGGATTATCTAGAGGACCAGTTGGCAATCCTCTAGCCCAAAAAAAAAAAAATTGGGAAAACGTAACTAATGCAGCTGTTTACCAATAAATAAAGCCTCAGCTGTAAGAGAAATGAATTAGATGCATTTAATTGGTAGGCTGAACAAGCTCGTCTCCTTATTACAATGTCGCCTCTTGTTTTTCCCCCTCTATGTCTGGGTGCGTGGCACTCTGACAAAGTGTTTATGAGTCGCAGTTTGCAGATGGTGGTGCTGGATCTCACTAGTTGTAAGCACAAGTAGCATTAAAGATGAAGAGGGAAGGGGGTGTATTTTTGTTGTGCTAGAGAATCTCCCCCTGCCCCCACCCTCTGGGAATTAGCAGTCTCTGATTCTCTCGTGCCAATCTCTCACTGGCAGCGTTATACCACAAGCACACATTCAATAAATTACAGGCGCCTGGCATGGTCTTACAGACGTGTCATTCTTTCAGAGCGTACGTGTCCCCATTTTCAATTACATGTTTGGTTTTATGTCCTAAACATCCTCAGCCAGTGTCATATTTACATGGGTTGAAGACATAAGTGCATTTTCTATTCCAAAACTTTTCTCAGTTACAAAACTTTATACATGTGACAGCTCTGATAAGAGTTTTAGTCATCCAAGAGGTGTATTTTACAGAGCAAAATAATTTATAATACTCCAAAACCAAAAAAATACATTTTAAAGAATTTTTTTACAAAGTCATTTTACGTTACGGATGGTAAATGTTACCTATATTTTTTTTTTTCCAAAAAAAAGTCAGTTCATTTTTTTAATCCTTTTCAAAGAACAAAAATTAAAAAAATGCCCAAAAACCTGCAACATTTTTGCTTTGCAGTTCAATGCTCGATGATAATATTTAAGTCAGTAAACTTTAACAATACGTTTTTGCAAATAGCTGAACACTGAACGTGTTTTTCATAATATTGTCATTTTAGCCTTAGGAAGGGTCTTGTTTTAAAATCTACATTTGCTATGCTGGGTTATGTGTTTGGAGATCTGGTATTGCAAAATAGGGAATTTAAAAAAAAACGTTTTTTTCCGTAACTCTCAAGAATGCGGCCAAAAGCTCAGGCAATAAAGGAAAGTACGCAGCCATGCACGTGGGAAAATGTGATGGTATTATGGCAATGATTGGACTGGGTGACTGGTCGCCATGGAGATGACATCCCTACAGATGGCCTGTCGGAACGGTCATTGAAAACAGACACTCGATTGTCAACAGTCTTGTAAACTGGGCTCCCCGATTCAGCTAGGCGGACAATGGAAACTGGGTTAATTTGCATGTCTGCAAAGTATAACTGCTTTCAGGGTGTGGGGCTGTGTTGTTCCACTCAGAAGAGACATTTAAACGTCTTCCATTCATAAAATGACACTTAACGCTGCCCCGAGTTTGTTATAAACCTTACGGCGTCTGGATGCGCCAAACCTTACCTTTCTCTAAGTTTAAAATAGAGATGTAGAAAGTTTCGGGCGGAGAACTGTTCTCCCCGTCGGTTACTAAAAACCGGAAACTGTCGTGTCCTTTGCAACCGAGGATTACGGTGTGAAAATACCAGATCTGGTTCATGTCGACATCCTCCTGGGTGAAATTCATGCCAGCGTGGAGAGTCACCCAGACTGCGTCTACCTGGGTAGATTGGGCACAATAAAAATGTTTAATCCAATTTTCATGTCAATTTCTGGACTCTATATTACTTATATCAGTGATTTTAGGAGAGAAAAACAGGGAAGGGAAAACGTAATTACGTAAAATAAAAGCAAGTAAAGGAATTTTTGTACCCTCTGATAACTTTAATTCATTGCCCTGCTGCAACTGTCACTAAATACACAAGCAAAAGAGAAATATACAGCAATGTGCTTTTGCTCCTTGTCTACATATATTTATGGAGAGTGGTTTATATTCATCGCAGCAGATTACGTCACGGCAGGGGCGTAACTAGGGCTGTACGAGAGGTACGACCGCCAAGTGCTGAAGGGGGGGCGCAGTTTATGAATATTTTATGTTCATTTGGTTAAAATTGAGGACTAGGGGGGCAGCAGTTTTGCTTCTCACCCCCAGGCACCAGCAAATAAGTGAAAGTCATCTGAATGCGCACACTTAAAACAAGAAATATGGATGCCATCGACATCAGCTGACGTTTTAAAGGGCACAGTTTATACGTCCACTTTTCCAGCATACTTTAGAATACCCAGAATAGCTATTGTTTTCCGGCTACAAATTACATACCATGATTAAACACGGCTACAACATAAAGTAGAATTATTTTAAAATTTAGGTTCTAAACCCTACATTTGCGGATGTCAGTGGGCGGTTTATCTATAAGGAGGTATAAAACGGAGCAGAGGGAATGACAGCGTGGAAGAAAAAGAAATCAGATTTGGGTGCAAAAAAGGGCAATTGCATATCTGCCCACCTCCTATTTACAGTGTGATAATATTTTGTTCATGTTTATTCAACTTAGTTTGAAATTGCAATAACCTGGGCTAAATTAGTTATTATTTCGTTTAAAATGCCTTTAAAAAGTGGAAAAACCAAAGGTAGTCCACAAGCACACTGTAGATAAATCAGACTTATACTGTAGGTATACCGTTGCATTAGTGACATTAAGTTATACATATACATATTTTCAAATATAGGGTCAGGAAACTATTCTCCTCCCTCTTAAAACAGACTGGATTATATACCTACTTTATTTGGGGTTGTTTTTTTGTGTCTCACTAGATTACCTTTTTTTTTTGTGGATGAAAGGTTGGACTTCATGAGTATGTGAATTTATATAAGGGGGCCTATTAAATAACAAGGTGCAATGAATGTAAATGAGCTGTACACTATAGAAACCATAAAAGCTTCTGTAAAACTGACAGCTACAATTGGGCTGGTCGCTACGGGTTACACCACCCCTGTGCGCCATGTTTATACACAATCCACCTTGTACTTTCACTCATCATTTGTAATTCCAAGGAAATCTTAAACTAATAGGAAAAGGTTTTGCCACAGTGGCATTTTCCAAAGTATTTTAATTTTATTTTTAACTATATTTCTGGGGCTTTCATCTGGGTGTTTTCGATCCATCAAACACCGAAATACTCATTCCACAATTATTTTCCATTTATAAAAAGAAATGAATAGACCAGTACCTCTGCTGATACCTGGATACTATAAATATCCAAATTTCAGCTGTACCGTACTTATTAGACACTTATCCTTGTTCATAGTGCTCTCTCTCAAATTCTCTTTATTGTTTATAAATTATGTAAAACTTGTTACGTTTTACAGCTAGGTACAAAAATATTTCATTCCCTGTAAGGTTTTAAAGGGACGTAACGCCGTGAGTAGACATTTTGTCCACAGATCCAGGCGTTTCCAAGGGATTTGAATTCTCAAGCTTTATTCAAAGTGTTGTTTTATTTCAGCTGGAGCCTAGGATATTCCATCTTCTGCGAGCAGGAGAAAGATATGGAAGAACTATATAATATATCACATGTTATTCTTTGTATTCCTGCACCTATAAAAATGCAGATCTGTCGCTTCACACGTCTATGAGATGGAGACATCTGTCAGCTATGGCCCTGTATACAATACAGTGTTGTGTTTCAGAGATCACTAGTTGTAAAAGTGGGAGGGGGGAATTTTGGGATTCACTTAAGAAAAGCAATTGGACATTAACATTCCTTAGCATTCAATGCAGAGTGCTGGGCAAAATAATAAGTCTGATTTTATGAAGGAGGGAGATTTATTTCTAGTGAGACGGAATATTCAAATTTAGGGATGGATCTTGGAGGAGTTTCTGATGATCAGGACTGTGAAGAGTCTTTATAGACGTGCAAAAAAATCAGAATTTTAGACTTTATGGGGGGTATTCAATTGTCAGCGAGTTGTTTTTTTTAGCGTGTTAAGTCATTTTAACACTGTTTTTTATCCTTTTCGAGCGGGTTAACTTTACCCGCAATTCAATTCCATTTTTGACGCTACGTTTTTTTTCATGAAACGGTCCTCTCGTGCTCCAGTAGAAGGTCTATTGAAAGTATAGGGTGTGCGATAGGCAGCCGCGTTAAAAGCTATTCAGTTGTTTTTTAAAGCGGCGCGTTAAACAGGCCAATATGCTGTTTTATCTCGCACCTCCTTGGGGTGTGCTAAAAATAAAAAACCTCTGAAAAGTATTTGAAATCATGTAATAATGTTTAAAAAAAGTTAAACTTATGTTTATCACTAATGCCTAACTTGTGTAAGTTGATTTTCTGGTGAAAAAATATTGAAATAAAAAATAAAAAAATCACTAATTAATTATATTTATGTATGTTTTTGGTACAAATATGAATGTAGTAATGTGTTTTAACATGGTATAGATGATTGTATGGTAAAAAAATAGTTCAATAAAAAAATATGCTAAAGAAAGTACTGTAATGTAGATATTATCAATGTGTAATGCAATCTAATGTATGGAAATGTATGCAAAACCTTTTTTTGTGTTATACATGACAAAAACTCCCCTTCACCCCCCAAACACAATTTTTAACGCGCGGGGGCGGCGTTCCCTGTTTTTCAATTGAATTGCACGAGTTTTCCAGCTGCGCTAACTCAAAACGGTCACTATTGCCGGCAAATACCTGCGGGAGATTTTGTTTTTTTTAACACGACGGGGGAAAAAAAAAATCTTGCTAACAATTGAATACCCCCCCTATATCTTGGCAGTTGTAACACTTTGTTGCTACTTGCAATGCGTCTCATATCCCAATATTTATCATTATCACAATTGCCCGGGGGTCTCACAGGAGTGGGCTAAACCTGCAGTAGACGATGTCTCGGAGTAGGATTTAATGCTCACATTATGACACTAATGGCGGCCTGGACTCCTTGCTGTCATGAGTTTAGTGTATCGTAAAGAGCAAACAGTATTTTAGCAGGAAAAATGGAAATAGAATTCATTAAGGGAGCTGACCAAATGTGATCGTAAACTTTAC
Source organism: Mixophyes fleayi (assembly GCF_038048845.1). Taxonomy (NCBI): domain Eukaryota; kingdom Metazoa; phylum Chordata; class Amphibia; order Anura; family Limnodynastidae; genus Mixophyes; species Mixophyes fleayi. Next base: position 7,508,896 of record NC_134409.1, read on the forward strand.
AGTGAAGCTTTTTCGTTATGCAAAAATGCGCATTTTAGTCTTAGACAGAACACAAGAAAAATGTCACAGACTGAGAGTTATATAGTGGAAGGAGCAGGGTCCCCCAGCAGTACAGAGTATATCAGGAGATGGGTGATGTGTTAGTGAGGACAGGGCTGCATGTGGCAGGGGCAGTGACATGATGTGAGGAGGGGAATGGAGGCAGCAGGAAGCCACAGACTGAGAGTTATATAGTGGGAGGAGCAGGGTCCCCAGCAGCACAGAGTATATCAGGAGATCAGTGAAGTGTTAGTGAGGACAGGGCTGCATGTGACAGGGGCAGTGACATGATGTGAGGAGGGGAATGGAGGCAGCAGGAAGCCACAGACTGAGAGTTATATAGTGGGAGGAGCAGGGTCCCCCAGCAGTACAGAATATATCAGGAGATGGGTGATGTGTTAGTGAGGACAGGGCTGCATGTGACAGGGGCAGTGACATGATGTGAGGAGGAGAATGGAGGCATCAGGAAGCCACAGACTGAGAGTTATATAGCGGAAGGAGCAGGGTCCTCCAGCAGTACAGAGTATATCAGGAGATGGGTGATGTGTTAGTGAGGACAGGGCTGTATGTGGCAGGGGCAGTGACATGATGTGAGGAGGAGAATGGAGGCAGCAGGAAGCCACAGACTGAGAGCTATATAGCGGAAGGAGCGGGGTCCTCCAGCAGCACAGAGTATATCAGGAGATCAGTGAAGTGTTAGTGAGGACAGGGCTACATGTGACAGGGGCAGGGGCATGACCCTGTTAAATATCACGTATTGCTCACATACAGTGGATGCAGTTATCTTGTGACCTGTCATTTTGCTATGACGCACAGTTTGGAAGTAAATATCAAATTTGGTGTCAATGTTATTAATGAAACAGAAACAAATAAAGATCGGGAGACCGGTGTTTTTTTCCAGAAAAGGAAGCGACCGTTGGCAATTAAATAACGAGACAAGATAATCCAGCCGCTCACCAACCTTTATTTTGAGCTCTCCAAATGCAGGGGAATTGTTGATGATGTAAAGAATTAACTTTCTTGGGGAATCTCGATCTTCGGCTTCCAGAGCCGCGCTAGAGACGACTTTATTATCTGCCACATCAACCTCCAACCCACCGTTTCTAAATATGTGCAGATAAAGTATTTGTTAATAATAAATCATGTGATATCTGGTAACATGGACACAAGATAAACGGGAGGTCATATATGAAGTGAGTCCGGTGCGCGCAGAGAAACGTTTTGGTTTTACAGCGTTTTGGTTTTACAGCATTTTGATAACATGCTCAGCGCACGGTATGGTGGGCGCTTCTCTGCGTTCTTGGGAGCCGCTTCCACAAACTTTTAGCCCGGTGGGAGGAGCTCGGCTCAGCAGCCTTTTAGGAATATATTAAAGGAATAAAAATGCAGGTAGCCCACAAAATAAATCCAGTTTTATGATATGTCTAATGAAAAATATATATTTTTATGTAACGATTGAGGTACAGTTTGCACAGAGCAGATGTCTGGAACAATCATTTAATGAATAACTTACAAATAATTGGTGAAAATTTAGACAAATATACTCTGCACTATAAACGCTCTCATTAATGCAAGTTTATAGGTTATACATTCACTTGTGTTGAGAAAAAAAATCTACTTGTCCACCCGATGTCTGGAGGATTATAGATCACTTATAAAAAGAATCAGGGCTTAAAAAATAAAATCAGATCTGGAAACTTGTCCAAAACCACTCAACTCGGATGAGCTAAAAGGTAACGGAGAGAACTCAGCTGCTGCAAAGCCTCTTGGGAAACCAAATCCTCATTTTGCTTCCCGACTTGGTTCCCAGATTATGAAGCAGAATTGTGATTGACAGCTGGACGCCCCACCACACCCCATGAGATTCCGTGGCAGCTGTGGACTTTCCTGTGCTGGTGTCTGTGGCAGACAAATGCCATCCCTATGGTGGTCCAAATCATTAACATCTCACAAGCCCGGAGGGCAATTGCCCCCTTGAGGGCATAACTGGCTTGTCTGAGCCCTTATCTCTATATTCACATTGATTGTCTTATACAGAAACACAGAGATTCTTGTCTGGGACTAACATAATTCCGTGAACAAAAACAAATTAATTAACTATTTCCTAATGTGATGTTACCACAAATATTAATTTAATACAATCAGAGAAAGTGAATCCATCTGGCCATTTGATGAATCTTTACATATATGTACAATGGGTGTGTTATTCTGTAAGACCAACAGTAGTAACACACATATATCATATATACATAAAGTAAATGACTGAGCAGATAATGTTTAGATGGTGCTGCTGTATATAATTGGACAGCAGTCAGAGCGTTTTGTCATATACTTAACCTGATAAGATGCGGTCTTTCATCATTGACTGCCATGATGTGCACATGTAGTGTCTCTTGGACTGTGTGTTTGCCATCTGTCAGCTGCACGACAAAGCGATCTTGCAGAGTGTCTGTGTCGTCATGCGTGTACACAATGCCCATTCCTATAGGAAAACAAGTCATTAGTTTATCCTCTCTAGAAATGGGCTCGTTACTCCACATGACAGAAGCTATAGAATGCCATAGACACATTACTGGTACCTATATTTACTGAGTACGCACAATCAGGGCAGTATTTCATAAGATACCCATCATCATCATCATCATCATCATTTATTTATATAGCGCCACTAATTCCGCAGCGCTGTACAGAGAACTCATTCACATCAGTCCCTGCCCCATTGGGGCTTACAGTCTAAATTCCCTACTATAGACACACACTCACACACCACCATGTTGAACCCACCGCCCACACCTTGAGCCATTTTGAGTGCTGAACTAATATTCATGAGAACGCAGCCTGTCAATTATCTCTCAGGGATGTCAGTAGTTTGTGAATTTATAGGTTTTCATGCCCGAGTGATGTCACTGTTTTACTCAAAATCAGTTGCATTCTCCTGAATGTTGTTTCAGGTCACAAAATGGCTGCCGTCACTTTGTGCCTCAGTGGTGTCACCAGTTTCTAGATCATTTCATAGCCTGCATTCCCATGAATATTGGTTCAGTCCACAAAATGGATGCTTCCACTGCAAAGCAAAGAGGGGTCACTGGATCCTAGTGAACCGGTAGGCTGCATGTTCATGAATATTGGTAAAGCACACAAAATGCCTGCCTCCATTTTGTGTGGGCATCAGTGATATTTAGCATACATGCCAACTTTTAATATTTCTCCGGGGGAGAATTCATGTGTGTGACATAGGGTAGGAGGAGGGCGTAGTGATATTGTCGCGTCACCATAGCCCCGCCCCCACTATAAAAACAACATTGAATGGAGAGGGCGGAGCTTAATGGCACTATTAAGCTTTGCCCCCTCCATTCACTGCCGTGAATTTTGGCAAATGTGGGAGCTTTGCCTACTCTTCCAGGAGTCTGTGAGGACTCCCTGAAATTCAGGAGCCTCCCAGTAATTCCGGGAGAGTAGGTAAGTATGATATAAAGAATGTACAAGACAAATTTTTTCTGTGGTGGCGAATTTTAAATATTACTAAAATGCCCTAAGGTGCTAAAATGGAGTCTGAGAACATTGGGCCTGATTCATTAAGGAAAGTTAAGTAAAAAAATTGAGTAAGTAGTCTCCTGGAGAAAACCATGGTACAATGCAAGGGGTGCAAATTAGTTTTCTATTTTGCACCTAAGTTAAATACTGTCTGTTTTTTCATGTAGCACACAAATATCAACTTTAAATTTCAGTGTACAAATAAACTATCAAGTATTTGTGTGCTACATGAAAAAACTGACAGTATTTAACTTATCATCATCATCATCATCATCATTTATTTATATAGCGCCAACATATTCCGTAGCGCTTTACAATTGGGGACAAACGTAATAAACTAATAAACAAACTGGGTAAAACAGACAAAGAGGTGAGAAGGCCCTGCTCGCAAGCTTACAATCTATGGGACAATGGGAGATTGACACATGAGGTTAAGTATACATTTTGCATCTTGGCCCAGCCAGACTGCAAAGGTAGGGTGACTCATAAGCTAAATGATCCTGTCACACAACAATGTTATTCCGGGGGTAGTTGTCTTGTGTGAAATTTTGTAACAGGCTAAAGGTAGTGAGGTTAAGATGGTGGTTGAGGAATATTATAAGCTTGTCTGAATAGGTAGGTTTTCAGAGAACGCTTGAAAGTTTGTAGAACAGAGGAGAGTCTTATTGTGCGAGGGAGAGAGTTCCATAGAGTGGGTGCAGCCCGAAAAAAGTCCTGTAACCGGGAATGGGAGGATGTAATGAGGGTGGATGAGAGACGCAGATCTTTTGCAGAACGGAGTTGCCGAGTTGGGAGATATTTTGAGACAAGAGAGGAGATGTATGTTGGTGCAGCTTTATTGATGGCCTTGTAGGTTAGTAAAAGTATTTTATATTGGATTCGGTAGAAGACAGGCAGCCAGTGTAGAGACATACAGAGTGATTCAACAGAGGAATAGCTATTTGCAAGGAAAATCAGTCTTGCCGAAGCATGTAAAATAGATTTTAGGGGTTTGAGTCTGTTTTTGGGAAGACCAGTAAGGAGGGAATTGCAATAGTCAATGCGGGAGATGATTAGTGCATGAATTAAGGTTTTAGCAGTGTCTTGTGTGAGATATGTGCGGATTCTGGAAATGTTCTTTAGATGTATGTAGCAGGATTTAGATATAGAGTCAATGTGGGGAACAAAGGATAGGCGTGAATCAAGGATTACACCTAGGCAGCGAGCTTGTGGGGTGGGATTTATGGTCATGTTATCAACAGAGATAGAAATGTCAGGTATGCTCTTGTTGGCGGGTGGGAATATTATTAACTCTGTTTTAGAAAGATTAAGTTTGAGTTGACGAGAGGCCATCCAAGATGAAATGGCAGAAAGACAGTCAGTTACACGGGACAACACAGATGTCGAGATATCAGGAGAGGATAGATAGATTTGGGTATCATCCGCATAGAGATGATACTGAAAGCCAAAGGAACTTATGTGCAAAATAGAAAACTAATTTGCACCCCTTGCATTGTACCATGGTTTTCTCCAGAAGACTACTTACTCAATTATTTTACTTAACTTTCCTTAATGAATCAGGCCCATAGTGATTACCGTTTTTTTTGCATCAAATCTACAGTATGATTAACATTATGGGCAATTCAGGAAGGAGCACTGCAAATGCCGTTGTGAAAGCACCAAGTTAAAGCAGGCGCTGGAGAGGTTGAAAAATTTCAATACGGCTGAAAGATTTTCACCATTTCAAAGGCCACGAAACATCAATGCTTTGAATTTGCAATTCCAAATTTGCTGCTTGCGTTAAAATTAATATTATTAAATATTGTTTATTTATAAACAATGATTGAATAATATTTGGAAATAATGCAAATGTATTATACATTTATTTTTTAATTAAAAATACAATAATACGCTTTTAATACTACAGTGTTCGAAGTTTGAATTTGTATTTCAACCTGATTGACTTTCTAGAACGTAGCTCTGTTTAATCTATGTAAAATTTGGGAAATTACAGTGACTTTTACAATTTTGAAAAACAACTTGCAGCCGAGCCACTTGCGTTCAGGAACTGAGAGGGCGCGGCACCGTGTTAGGGATGACAAATGCTCCATTTTCTCGTGTTCACAGAGGAGAACGCAAAGTGTGATGTTTGCAATGTATGTCGATTACAATCGTGGCTGGCATGCTGGAGTTTACTTACGCTGTCTAACCTTCACCTACTTCCATAATATTTTAGCTGCTGGATCCACATATTACAGCAATCTATTTAGCTATTTGTTTTTAGATCAGTTGCAGTTAAATAAATCTTTCATACGATTTCTGTTCCTTCTTCAGTCGCCGTGTAACTTTCTATACTTCATGAGAGACTTCTACAACATCCAGATGGTAAAACGTGTATTTAGTCTATTGTTCACTTTTTCGGAAAATGTCTTTTTGACCCTAAAATAAAAGGATCCTTGCTTGAAGCCGGCTGGTTTGCAGTAGCTTCTGGATTCCAGTAGAGGACATACACAGCCTATATATCATAGGCCGGGGAGGAGATGCATTACCACTGGATCTTGGACAAGAAGGAATTATAAGACATTCACAAACACAAAACACATCCCAAAGCGGCCAAAAGTCTCATCTGGTGAGAGAGACAGAAAAAAAAAAAACAGTCCCCTGGAAGCCCAACAGGATATGGGAGAGGAGGACAGAGATTGGCGCAGATTAAGATTCCGCAGGAACGTTTGTATCTATATAACGAACACGCATAGGCACTACGATGAGCGCAATAAAAGTATAGCACAAACCTCCCTTCAGTTCTTCCCAGGTGAAGCTGTGAATCTGTAGTTCTCCGTTGACCTCGGTGGGATTCAATTTGTCCTGTGCGCCATTCAATAGCAGGCCGTGCGCAGGAGGCGTTACAACCGAGAAGAGTAATACATCTGGTGGAATATCAGGGTCTTCTGCGTTTAATGTAGCCGGCCCTATGGCGCAGCTGCCCCCCTCAATTATCTAAGAAAGACAAAAGAACAAAAACAGTTTCACAAACTTAACGCCAATTTCAGTAAATAAAAAAAAAAATTGTGTGTGACCTGCGAATGAACCCCAAAACTTGGACAGGGTTGCGTCTGGATCACGCCGGGATGTTGTTGGAATCAGATATAAGAATTTGGGCTGAAACGAGGACCATACTGACAGCCCCAAGGAGACAGTGTGGCAGATTGGTAATATCATAGCGTGCCGCTAATACACACGGTGTCTGGATTACTAACTAACAAAACAATAATTCTCTCAAACTGACCAACGTTACTCATGGAAAGAAAAACAGGATACATTCAAAATGATCTGTTTCTTCCCGGAGTCCTTGTTTCACTGTGAAACAGTCTCTATTGCTTTATAAACATGTTTTATACTATATATAGCTTCTGTGTGTGTGGTACTCACTTCTGGGATTTACACCAGCTGAGAACCACACATGGAAGTTGGGATTTAACGTGCCTTTATCCTGTGCCATGGGCGTCTGGCGTGAGGCATGTTCTATTTTAATGCGGTCTGTTTACACTTTGTGGTCTGCACAGTTCACAGGGGACCGGTGATGATCAAATGCAATCCCATCCCTAAACCTGCCAATGAGACGCCTCAAACTCACTTTATTCTCCGCACTTAATTCATCTTCAGAACTGGCCGGGGGAGATAATTGCCGTTCTCGGGTATCTTACCATTTTTAACCTTTTTTTTAACCATTTGAGTTTAAAAATGTATTATATAATAATAACATATTAATATGATATGGTCTAAGGGATAAATATATCAAGCCATCAGAAAAGGAAAAGTTGAGGTAATACCCTTATCAACCAATCAGATTCTAGCAATCATTTCATGAACTGTACTAGATAAATAAGTTGTAGAATCTGATTGGCTGCTACCTTTTTTGAAGGTTTGATAAATCTACCCATAGTATTATAACTGTGCTACTGCCCCAGGGTCTGTATTTTGTATAGCCGGTCACTATACCCCACCCAAAAGTAACAATTTTCCCATGATAACTCAGATTCTCTGCAGACAATGAGAGACAAAGCCCAGGGCAAATTTTGCTGTGGCTCTACAGATTGGGGCGTGGCCTGTGATACGGGGGTGTGGTCTTCTGATTTTTTTTAATACTGGAATGTTCAGATCATAGAATTTATTCTTACATTGAAAGAAATAGGGTTGTGCAGATCAGACTCTACTCATATAGGAGCAAATATGGGATGTGGGATTTTTTTTTTAAAACCTTTTAAAAGTGCTACTTATGATCCAATCATGCCTTGTACATTTATTGTACAACACAGTTTCTAGACTATGCTATTGAATAATTGATATATACTGTACATGTTGTGTGTGCATATAGCATTTATATACTTGCACATATTATGTATACTCGTACCTCCCAACTGTCCTGATTTTGACGGGATGGTGCAGAATCAAGGACTTCAAATGGGCCGGCGCTTCTGAAGAAAAGGGGTGGACTTTTACCTAAAAGTGTGGATGTTTGGAATAATCTGGACGGGGTTGGGGTGGATCAGGGATGGGTTTGGGTGGGGCGGGGGCAGTGTTTTTTGTGTGACCCAATTCTCCATGTATCAATATTGGGAGATATATACTATTCATATATCAAAAATTTAATGAAACGTTTGACATACATCCCAACATGCCTGTCCCTAGCAGCAGGACAGGGTGTGTAGCTACATCCCAATGAGGGTGTGGTCACATCCCAATGAGGGTGTGGCTACATTGAGGTGGGGATGTAACCACACCTAGGGCTGGCTAGCGCTGTAAAGTGCTAGGCTGGCTATTAGCTATCTCCCTTCTCTCCGACATTCCTACCCGCGGGACAAACATGTCCCTGGACAAGTCAGTGGGACAGAGCCCTAAAATAGGGACTGTACTGGTGAAATCGGGACAGTTGGGAGGTATTTTTTGACAATTAGGATGGAGTTTAGTCAATGGAATTCCACTTATTACCTCAACAATCGGATCTGTAAATAGAATCGAGCTCTGTCCAATCAGATTCTGCCTGACAACCTTGCAGATCATTTGAGATTCTCTAGGTTGTCAAGCTTCGATAGAGTTGCGGGGTTTCAGGGAAAATATATGAGTATTCCTATCACTGTTATATTTTTGTCTTATTAATAATATTGGCACCGGGTCCCATTATTAGTCTATGGTTCTTCAATTCTGCGGTTTGAATGAAAACTTTGTGCAAAAATACACAATCACCATGGGAGATTCAATAAGAAAATAGTTATCCGCTATGTATGTCGGGCCCCGGTTATGGTAGATTGAAATAGGATGATTTATGGAGTATTTGTGTTTTATTTGTATCCCTTATGTTCAGGTACTTTGGAGTATATGACTATTTCCTAATGTATGATGCAGAGGATTATAAGCCATTTAGAAAGCTTCCTAAAAAAGTCAGCTAATCATTCGCAGCTGTCTCAAGGCATGTTAAAGCTGAATGTATAATCCTGTCCGCACTCAGCAGGTGTCCCTAATACTGGTCACACCACGCATTTCAATGGCCAGAGATGAGAAGGAGTCTTTCCCCTTCTCTGCAAACTCAGCAGAAAGGATCTAAGAGACGGAACCTGACCAGAGAAAAACCTTATTTTCTTCTCTTCCGGAATGTGCAAAACAACAGTGAAAATCAGTAACTAACTCGGTATCTGGGGATTTTACAATAATCAAATACCGTGGAGTCTGTAGAAATTAAAGGGCCAACACATGCAAAATGCAAATTATGTACAGTATATAAAATATATAATAGGTGATAATAACTGTCACAAAGGATATACTGTATATTAAGTAAAAGTTCTGAAACTAAGTAGAAATTAAGATATTTGATTTGATAAAGGAGGCAAGTGAGGTGGGTGAAGGGGGCAGATGAGCAGGCTGAAGGGGGCAGGTGAGCAGGCTGAAGGGGGCAGGTCAGGTGGCTGAAGGGAGCAGGTGAGCAGGCTGAAGGGGGCAAGTCAGGTGGCTGAAGGGAGCAGGTGAGCAGGCTGAAGGGGGCAGGTGAGCAGGCTGAAGGGGGCAGGTGAGCAGGCTGAAGGGAGCAGGTGAGCAGGCTGAAGGGGGCAGGTCAGGTGGTTGGGGAGGGGCGCTACTCTTGAAATAGCCTATATTGGGGGAGGGATGGGGTGGCTCTACGGCTGAAATAGCCTAGGGCGGCCAGAACCCTTAATCGGGCCCTGCAGGAGACACACAAGTATCTAATATGTGGAATGTGACACTACAAATCCTTGAAGTAGTATGAGCATATACTGACCCATCCCAACACTACCTGCACGCCAAAAATGTCTTTGGGGATTAGAGATGCCCAAAGCTTGAATCGGACGCTGCTGTGTGCTCCAGCTTGGCACATCCTTACTGTACTGTACACTGACTACCTGCATACGCCCAGTCCCCTCCCCGTTCCTTCCCCTGAAATTGGATGCTGTAGTGTAGGATCCTTTGTGCCTTAAGATGAATTGGACAGTGCGGCGCTCTCTGGCGTATGGTTTGTTTCTGTGAATGCGCAGAGCGATTTTACAAAAAATGTGGCGCGTGTCGGCATTTACGTTCCTTAATGAACCAGGCCTATGTATCACAAATCATTTATATTCATGAACAAAGTTTGTGCTGCAGTTGAAGCTAGAAACGGAGAGGTTGGCAGCTGTAAAATGCAAGGATTTCATTGGCTGTAATATGACAAAATGACAATGAATGGAAAATGAGTTTACCGTTATGTTTTTAACATGCAGTTGAGGCGGCTCATCGTTTGTGGGTTTGATGACAATGTAGAATGGTACGGTCATAGATTTATGAATGGAATCAGTGACCGAGACCATGAAGAAATCGGCCGTGGGCTCCATGCGCTCATGACGTGACTGGACATAGCGGATATACCCGGAGCCGACGGTCCGTAAACTGAAGGAACCTGGACAGGAATAAACAGCGATACATAAAATCATCAGTCGCTGTGCACTTTGTTCTTAACACATTGGGGTATATTTACTAAACTGCTGGTTTTAAAAAAAGTGGAGATGTTGCCTATAGCAACCAATCAGATTCAAGCTGTCATTTTGTAGAGTGCACTACATAAATGACAGCTAGAATCTGATTGGTTGCTATAGGCAACATCTCCACTTTTTCAAAACCCGCAGTTTAGTAAATCTAGCCCATTGACTGTAATATGCGGCTAATTCTTCACAGATGGTGCATTTTATCTCTATATCTTTGGTAAGTAATTTAAGAAAATTGAAATGCAAATCTAAAAGCAGTTTAGTTTTAAACAACTTTTTAACATTATTTAAATTTTCTTCGTTTTATCACGAAGCTGTCGCAGCTGTCATTAAATAGGCCGCGCCCATAAATGTCGTCGATATTATCAGAAATTCATTCAAGTCGTAAGTGAATAAGTTTAAGCAGTTTAAAGAATTAAATTATCATATATTTTTTTTATCAACTCAGTTGACAAATTCCCCAACTTGTGTTATTTTGCGTTAGTTTTACATGTTACCAATGTTATAGGGGGAGATTTATCTAACATTCTGAAAAGGAGAAGTGGAGGTGTTGCCTGTACCAACCAATCAGATACTAGTTATAATTTATCTATTACATTCTAGAAATTGATAACTAGAATCTGATTGGTTGCTACGGGCAACATCTCCACTGTTCCTTTTTAAAAGGTTTGATAAATCTACCCCCAATGTGATATCATGCAACAACCATCAAGGGACAGAACACTCCCGGAATGCAATGATGCAGCGTTTCCTGAAAGGGGGGAAGTTTATTATGGGGGGAAAAAGTCTGTTTTTTTATATTTATATAAATTATGTGAATTTTATATTTCTAGATATAGGGCACTGTCTGTTATAAGTGTTTCAATCACATCAGGATGACAGTTTTCTTTTTTTATTAATTTCAGCAGTACATTCATATAACATCTCTTTCATCATGACCTCATGAATCCCGCTCAGGCTGCCTAGACTTTAAGAGTAAATATATTAATCAGCGCTTTTTGCAAACTGCCGATATTCGGTGACATTGCAGGCAAATTTAAAACGGCAATGTCTTGAAAGGCAATTTTTGCCTTAAAATCATTGCCGTTATAAATTTGCCCTGCAAATTTGCTGAATATCGTCGGTTTGCAAAAAGCGCTGATTAATATGATTACTTTTAGAACTCTCAGTTAATTAGCAACAATTCTACAGTACTTATTGTTTGCAACATTGTCAAAGTGACAGGTTATAGTAGTTAAACATGTACAAGGCAGCACAGTGGCTCAGTGGTCAGCACTTCTGCCTCACAGCACTGGGGTCATGAGTTCGATTCCCGACCATGGCCTTATCTGTGTGGAGTTTGTATGTTCTCCCTGTGTTTGCGTGGGTTTCCTCCAGATGCTCCGGTTTCCTCCCACACTCCAAAAACATACTGGTAGGTTAATTGGCTGCTGTCAAATTGACCCTCGTCTGTCTGTGTGTATGTTAGGGAATTTAGACTGTAAGCTCCAATGGGGCAGGGACTGATGTGAGAGAGCTCTCTGTACAGCGCTGCGGAAATAGTGGTGCTATATAAATAAATTGCTGATGATGTATGACTTTTATTACAATCTTTATCTGCACAAAACAACCATCACCTACACACTTGTAAAGGTAATGTTTAACAAAATTCAGATTGTGCAATCCCAAGGATAGGGTTCCTTGCTTCGGTTCAGTTGGTAGGTGCATACAAATAAATAAATCTGGCTTGGAGACTGTTTTCTAAATAAAGTTTGTGCTGCACAATGTATCAGTATGGAACACAGAGAGGACAATTTTCTGCAGATTGGACTATAGGATAGTAAAAAACTCTAAATTATTACTATAAAAATATACCGTACATACGAGGGATTATGGATAGTGTAAGCTTAAAGATCGATACTTTATGAAAATAAAACACAAATGACGCGTCTTTAGATGCCCATTAAACATATATAGGAGGTAACTCACTTATTTTGATCTCAGAAGTGGTCTTCTCCGATCCAGGCATAGGTGTCATGTTCTCAAGGTATCCGTATTGTGGCTGTGTCTCCATGACAAAGATTAAATCATCCGCCAAAGTGTCCGCATCGGAGGCGTTCATATGGTTTATGGAGATCACCGATGAAGAGCCCTCGTCAACAACGAATATTTCCCCTGTGAATATTAAATAATTTGATGAGTCTGTTCATTTATTATACAATAGATCTATCTCCCATCATCAGTGTCAGATGTACATATACTTGGCTATTGGAGAGGGTTGGAAACTTAAGGCATCTGTTGAATCAGTTTTTACAGACACCTTTACGGATTGGCTTGGCAAGAGGGCACCGATTGCAAGAGAGGAGCTAGTTTTACTCCCTATCACGGCCGAAGTGCACCAGATCTGGTTGAATTGGGGAACACCATCTAATACGCAGCATAGCGGCAGGAACGTGTCTGATTCTGTGCGACAACGTACACACACAATGTTGTGTTCTTGGAAACAATGTTCTAATGAACTTCAAGGAGACTGAGCATACATGGAGGCCTTCCCATTCCCGCAGAACCATCTTAATCGTGTAAGGTGTTTGGTCATTACTTTCAATGGAACACTTATTACACCACACAGACCGATTTCATTGTGGGATAATTCCACCAATTTTTTCTTTTTTTATGCAGCATCCCTCTGTTCCCCATCTAGAAGAACTGTTTCAGGACCAGTGCTTCAGAGGGGCGGTTTTGTCTAGTCAGCATTAATGTTAAAAATGTATTCAGTGCTTGAACTCTCCCCTTCTACTAGTTATCAGAGTAGCTTGAACTTTCCCATTCTAGTTGTCAGTCCAGTTTGAACCCTATCCTTCTAGTTGTCAGTGTGGTTTGATCCCTCCCCTTCTTTGAGTTGTCAGCTGCGTTAGATAAAACATTGGATGCATTCTTCCAAACTGCAGAGTTCTTTGCTACGGGACACCCACATTTCTCCTAATTTGAGAGATTGGGGGATGTTAGCTAAAAATAAATGTACTGTAATGAGTAATTAAATACATAAATGAAACTGTAATAAAAGCTGTCAGGGCATGCTGAGACCTCTGGTTCCACAACAACTAGAGCACAGCAAGGTTTCCTTTCATAATACTGTATATGAATCTCAATCATCACATTGATAGGTCTCTGCGCTGTCATTTGTTGCTCTCTGCGATATTTTTAACTCCGCTATATCCCGGTAACATATGGTAAGCTACACTCATCCAAAAAATGATGGGTACTTAATTACCTTACACTCAGCCCCGCAGTGGAGTTCCAGACTTGTTAGTCACACTATACTTACCAATGTTTATTATAGGCAGCTGATTATTGATGGGTGTAAGAGTGATATTCAGATCGTAGACGGGGAGGCTGACGTGAAGTGGAATTGGAGGGGGACGGGCTCCATCAACACAACAGGTGTCAGCCGAGGTGGATTCCCCATCTGAGACTATGAGTGTAACGGTATCCGCGCAAGGACGGGCTCCAATCTCGCCTCCTTAAAGAGCAGGAAAACATGTTAAGTACACAGGAATTATGCCAAGCTTAAGTGAACTCTGGACGTGCGTCAGACTCTCCAGATATTCACGAATGCTTTGCACTTTGCAATTAATGTTCACCTGCTTATAATTGTATTTTGGTTAGAACTAGATTGGAATTAAAATTCCAAGATCGCGTTACAGTACATTATTATCTGCTGTGAATATTTTATTTAATTATTCTAAACTCCAAATAATCTTCTTACATTAAGTCGACTATGTGAAGCATCTGTTAGGCTGTTTCGGTCGGAGAATGAAGAAACATTTTAAGCAGAAAATTATTATTTAAGGGAGAACATTTTGCAAACGTCAGTCTTTGACAGGTGCGTTGCCATGACGTTGAAATTAAAAGTGGAAAAATTATTATTACCATTAGAGTTAGTGTTTTATATCATATATATATATATATATATATACATACAGTATATATTTTATATAGTGCAGCCAAGACGTTTTCATTGCTTAGGATGGGGCCGAGTAGGCAAGTGTCATTGACATAGCGTAGTGGGTGACTAGAGGAGTAATGGTTAGCACTTCTGCCTCACAGTGCTGTGGTCATGAGTTCAATACCCGACCATGGCCTTATCTGTTTGGAATTTGTATGTTCTCCCCATGTTTGCGTGGGTTTCCTCCGGGTGCTCCGGTTTTCTCCCACACTCCAAAAACATACCAGTAGGTTAATTGGCTGCTATGAAAATTGACCCTGTCTCTGTCTCTCTGTGTTAGGAAATTTAGACTGTAAGCTCCAATGGGGCAGGGACTGACGTTAGTGAGTTCTCTGTACAGCGCTGCAGAAACAGTGGCGCTATATAAATAAATGATGATGATGATGATGATTTCTTGACAAGGTTTGAGAGGGAGAGGCATTAAAGAGGGCTTCATAAGTGAGGGTAAGCAACTTGAATTATATTCTGGAGGGAATGAGAAGGCAATGGAGGGTTTTGCAGAGACGCACAGTAAACCACATTTAGTCCAATCTCAGCCCAGATATCTTCAATAAGCCATTTAAATGGTGGGCCAAATTTAACGCAAATTTGTTTGTTTGCCGATCATGCCAAACAAGAGTGTGGTCACAGTTAGTTATCAGTACAGCTCTGTCTGTTCATGGCCTAACTTCCAGCTATTAAATAACCTTCGAGAAAGTATTCGGTTGTCATTTGACAGCTGTGCTTACACCATGTTGTACAGTGTTTTGCAGGACTGACCGCAATGCCATCTCATTAACCATAGATAGATTAACCAAAGGGCCCAAATCTTAAAGTTCCCACACACGATAAGTCTGCAATTTGCAGCGTGCGGGCACAAAATGACTGTGCCACAATCTCTTTAAGGAAAAACCAAATGTGGATGAGGACTGGTAGACAAGGTCGCTAATCATCATCATCATTTATTTATTTATATAGCGCCAGCAAATTCCGTAGCGCTTTGCAATTGGATGCACCATGAATCCAGCCATCACCCAGCGGCACTAATCATTCTTTCCACTATATAACTCTCAGTCTGTAGCTTCCTATTTGTTTCATTTGAACATTCTGATTACCTGATTGGTTACAAGTTGTTCTGTCTCCACCCACTTTAAAATCCCAGACAAGCGGGAGTTGTTGATTGAATACAATAATGGACTTAGACTCTAGACAAATGCAACTTAAAATAAAGTTCAGAATATTTTACCGGTATGAATGTAAGAGATTAACCCTTGAATGACATCAAGCTGGGTGAACTTTTCTACCACAGCCCCCTGTCTCTGTATTATGCCGTATAGGGGAACGCGGGCGATCATGTAGGTGAGTTTTGCGTCGTCGCTGTCCGGGTCGGTTGCGTAGAGGTTTTCAGCAGTGATGTAGACGTGACCGCCCTCTGGGCACCTCAGGCTGGATATCAGGCCAACTAGTAAGGCCGGGGGCTCGTCATTTACCGGGGTAATCTGTAGATCAAACAGTGACAACAAACGGAGCAGCGGTTATTAGTGCTACAATGTTCCAATGTAAGGAAGCGGCTGAAGAGATGCAAATAAGAAAAAGGCCACTAGCTCGGGCAATGTAAAACCAGCAAAATAGCACAAACTATAATATAAAGTCTGCCTCTAAGACTAATAAAAGCAGATGTCTTAGTTGCAAATATATGTGTGAGCCGTCCATCACTTCTTACAAGGGGCTTCCACTAATACCACAGGTTAAAAAATGGGCAGACTAGATGGACCGTGTGGTTCTTATCTGCCATCAAATTCTATGTTTAATAGGATGGCCCTAACTTTCATCAATAAGAGGACCAATAATGGGTCACATGTACACATGTTACATTATTATTATATTATTTATATCCTTTATTTATATAGCACTGACATACTGCACAAGCTGTATATTTTGGGAAACACAATGATGATTATTTTCACCTTTTGCTAGTTAGAAATTGATAGAAGATTTTAGCATTTTTGTTTTTTGCAGTATTGTCTGGGGAATGTAATTCCGAGTCACCTGTGGGATTTATTGCCCGTCTGAAGGGTGCTCTCAATTTACCCTTTGTATATAATGTTGCGCCCCCCCCCCCCCAACTTTAATGGCAGCTCCCAGTCAGCAAAAACAGAGAGTAAGTCGCTGATATATGTCAGTATAATTTTCACTGTATGAGCTGTAAATTGGAGACGTAAAGGGCATAGGCAAACCGAGGGGGGTTTCCTAGTGCCCAGAAACCCCCTTCAAGCCTGGGCACTGTATAATTGAGGTGGCTGGACCCTGCCTCTGCTTCATACGGCTCTGCTTGAAAAGGGAGAGCTGCGTGCACCTATCAGTAGTGCACGCAGCATTGCCCATGTATATTATGGGGATAGGAAGAGTTGGAGAGCAGCCAAGCACTGTCTAATATTATAGCCACGCCCCCATGCATCCTGGTTATGCCAGACACATAGTGCACTACCTTGGGAGCCTGTCTGCTATCTGACGCCCACTCTCAGTCATGATCAGGGTACTACGGGGCATCAATATAGCTCTATCGTAGCGCTATGGGCTGACTGCGTCCATAACCAGAAGCCAAAGTGCTAGGCGCATATTAGCCTCAGGTAACAAGGGGGGTCCCAGGGGAGGGGGAGAAGCCCCGCTCTCTGCTATAGGTAGCGGGCTGGTTTCATTTTAACCTCTTTAATCAGTTTTCATTGTTTAGTTTCACATTAAATCACCTGAACGCTCAGGATTCCGTCCACAGTGCTGATTCCATCTGTTGCTGCAAAAGTGATGACGTCATCGAATGATTCAGAGTCATCGTGCTGATACCTTCAGTAAAAAGCAGAAAACAATCACACTGTGAGCTCTATCATTTCCACTTTACTCCTATACACTTTGGAAATAGGGAGATTAAAGTCTGGTTACACCGTTCAGTTCTACCAGCCTGCAGAGGTTAAGGCTCAGTAATGTTTATTAGGGGAATTAACACTGGGGGCTTCATTTACACTTGGCCGTACGTCAGTTTGTGTAGCGTATGCATACCAGATAGCGTTCGGATCTAGTTTTGTGTGTGTTTTAGACTTGCGGCCCCGTACGCTTGGGGAGGCAGAGCAGGGAGGTCTAGTTGAGCACATTAACACCACAATCACATACTTACGATGACCGACTTTAAGGTGCAGACGAGCTGTACTAGGCTTGTTTAACAATGGGCTTCAATAACAATCACTAATTCACCTGCTATCTAGAATGTACGAGATAAATGATAGCTAGATTCTGATTGGTTGCTATGGGCAACACCTCCACTTTTCCTTTTTAGACGGTTTGATAAATCTACCCCTTTTGCTTATTTGAAGTTCTGTACTATAGTCTGAACTTAGCTGATGCATTAGGAGGTGCAGACAAATATGAGAGAATTTAGCATTTTTTCTATGTGCGATCATTTCGTGGTCGCCTATACTCAGGTTAATGCTTTTCATTCGCTTATTGTCCCTTTAAAGATTGGTGCAACAAAGTACAAGGCGGTTCTATGCCCGTTCAATGATAGCAGATGACTGATTGATTGGTTGCTACGGAGTACTGAAAAATTGCCGTAAATCTCAAAAATCCCTTCAAATCTCACCAAATAGATTCAATTTAATAGAATTCCTGACGGACCACGATGGATGCTAATAAAATGCATCTTTTTGGAAGAGAAAACTTAAAACGATTGTTCTAAGGTGATTTAAAGCAAGTGCATCAGTAAGTCAGGACAAGACATTATATGTCGTAATACTGACACACTGTTCCCCTACATCTGCCTCCACGTCTGGCATTCTCTCCTAACAAATACGGGTCAAAGTATCTGTCTATCACTCTGCGGCAGAGACCACCAAGGGCTTACGCTACATAGGAGGGGAGGGATGCCCTGTTTTTTATTTGTCTGGGGGGGGAGGAGGGGGTTAATTCACATTCCCCCCACACCATATAATTAAACAGCCTATGGGAATTTCAATTCTTCCATTGCACAATATGACGGTGCGTTTGTGGTGGTCTCTGATAATGGGATGAGAAGACCCTTCTGCCCAATCAATGCCAACAATATGTTCGGCCTCTCCAGAGATGGAGGGATTTTCATTATCTCATATAGTGCAGTTGGGTTTTTATTTCGACACATCTGCGCGACATTTTATCACTCCGCGTATTGTCTAATGACTGATAAAGTCACCGAGTTTTGATCGTTGAAACAGAAAACATATCAGTCTTTGCATAGTGGGATTAATTAGAAAAGATTCCACTTTAATCTAGCGGCGATGTCTGCAGACGTTTTACAGGGAATGCGCTCATCACCCGGGGAAATTACACAGAAAACCAATCTATAACATACCCACGTAGAAAAACATATTAATTGATAAGTTATAAACTCTACAATTTCAAATAGTAAATACATTTAAGTACAGATTGTGCTAACTGCAAATATCAGAAAAGAAAAGTGATGGATAACTTATCTGTAGTGATAAATAGATAATGACCAATTTTACATTTTGTGATAATAATTAAACAAGGGGAATATTCTGCAGATCTCTAGAAAAGTTAATGCACAGCAAAGCGTTGACAGAATCACTAGTGTGCAGGAAAAAGATGCTTTAATCGTAATTATGTAATAGTCAAGGGTGCTGAGATGGGGGGGCAGGTATAAAGTATGGGGGCCCTGTTCTACATTTGTAGTGGGAGGAGGCACTAACCTGGTGTGGTCACACCGACTTTGGTGGCTAAGGAAGGGACGCCAAGAGCAGGGACTGGCTGGTGTGGGGGGCATCTGCCACCGGGGCCGGTCCCATATTGGACTACCATGGGCTGGGTCACTGGCCCACCTGCATTTTTTTTTCTTTAAAATAGGCTGCTGAGTCGGCTAAAATTTGCTAGCCCCCCCCCCTTGCCCGAGTAGTTGCTGTATCCCGAAATTTCTTTTGGCAACCTTGGTAACAGCAATAAGTAAGATTAGTTTATTTTACCATTAGATTCGATAAATGCAAAGCTAAGCGCACAGTCAATATGGCAGCATCTGAAGGAATGCAGCTTCTGACTGGGTCAAAGACACTCTTTGTTGAGTGTGTATTAGGCCCACGAGTACCCTGGCTTTTGCACCAACAGGCAAAAATTAGTTTTCGTTTTGCAGGACGAGATAATTTAGAGAGGTGGAGGAGACGGTGGATTGTTCTTCGTGCAGTAGGACTTGGATTTTCCACCTCTTTTGAGGTCTCGGATGTTGGGACTTGTCCTGTACTCTCAATGAGATGCATTTTGCACCCTCCGTTGGCACCTTTGTGTACAACGCATCTCTAGGTGACCAATGTAATAAAAAACATACACACGAAAAAATTGCCCCATGTACTAAAGTCAGTTCCGATCTTCTCTCTGAGATGAATGAATTCAACACATAAGTGAATCTAAACTGAGCAGCAGTTTAGGAGAAAGAAGAAATGTTTTAATGAATAAACGTTGTGGTCCTAAAGTGCCAGTAGGTTGGACTAACAAGTGACCTTTCACTCTTTCCACCTTGCGCATTTACAGGTGCGTCACGAGCACGTTGGCAAAGCAGTAGGTTAACCCTTAACTCTCTGGGCCAGTGTCGCCCGGACAGGTGAGTAATGATAATAGCTATCTAGATTAAGCCCATGTAGAAATACACATAATCTTAATAAGAGTCCTACAAATAGGTGGCATTGATCCCGTTCATCGATCCTTATTCCTACCATGTGAATATTAAGGAGGACACACATTCAGCAGGTATTCTGATCGTTTAAAAAGACAGATGGTCCCTGCTGCTGTAGCTTCGAGGCATTAAATAAAAAAGTATATTTCAGTTATAAACACTCCGACAAGTAGAACATTCTGTGCAATAAAGGCCAGAGCTGGTTTATGCTCATAGTATGGGCAGCACGATGGCTCAGTGGTTAGCACTTCTGCCTTACAACACTGGGGTCATGAGCTCAATTCCTGACCATGGCCTTATCTGTGTGGAGTTTGTATGTTCTCCCTGTGTTTGTGTGGGTTTCCTCCAGGTGCTCCGGTTTCCTCCCACACTCCAAAAATATACTGGTAGGTTAATTGGCTACTAACAAATTGACCCTAGTATCTCTCTGTCTGTGTGTATGTTAGGGAATTTAGACTGTAAGCTCCAATGGGGCAGGGACTGATGTGAGTGAGTTCTCTGTACAGCGCTACAGAATTAGTGGCGCTATATAAATAAATGATGATGATGATAGTAAGGCAGAGGAAGGCAACTTGTAATTCCACAGTCCCATCACAATAACTGTGGGCAAAATATGACCGTCCTTGTATAGGAGAAAAGGCACCTTGGTCCTACCTGACTTTGAAGCTGTGTAGCTCCTCCAGGGTGAACGTATTGCCCTCAGACATAACGACGCCCTGAAGTTCCACCTTCCCATGCAGCGGTCGGGTTTTCAGCAGAATTCTCAGATCCTCACTTCTGGTGTCCACATCAGTAATAACAAGACTTTCCCCAGTAATGAGACAACTCGACCCTTCCTCCGTTCTTACCGGGTGGGTGTAAATCTAAAAATGAAAATGCAGAAATACATCGACGGACTGGCTGAAGCGTACTTAACAAAATTAAATATATTTACAGTTCGCTAAAAGTGCTTTCCTGAAAAATTAGCTAATTAATAATATGTTGGTAATATTTACAAGCTCGAATCCACTCTAATTAATAATGTACCAGAGAATTTAACCGCACAATCAAACATTTTTTTTAAATATACTTGACACTGAATGAGTGACACAGCTGAATGATGAATTATTAATAACATTAAATTCCATTTTAATAGTTGGGTAGTGGGCAACATGCGCATCTGAACATCGAGACGGTGTTCAGCGGCACTGCGCGCTGGATTGAATCTGCCCCCTAATCTGCCGTTTTTTCTGACATGAGGAGCTTCATAGGTGACATTATATTCATTTATTTAAAGGAGATTTATATGCCCGCTATAAGGGATAAAAAAAAAAATGATATTTATTTATGCTGCCTTATGTTTGACAAACATCTAACCTCATCCACCTCTCATCCGTTTTGCAGAGAGCTCCAACATCGTTCATAAAAATGCAGAATTCTCAGTTACACACATTTGCAAATGCATGGTAAGCCACCCGCCCCGTCAAGGCGCTTCTGCTAATAGGGTGGTCCTAACTCTAAACAATTAGTGTCCCTATATTTGGGCCATACATATTTTTGGTTTTAAATTGAGAGCTAACTTACCAAGAGGTACCTCAATAAGCCTCCAAATGGCAATACAGCATCAGGACTCCCCATTAGCTACTGATACCAGAACATGCCTCTCAAACAAACAATACAGAAAGGAAAGTTGAGATGGTTGGGTTATTCAGAAAGGAACAAACACAGAGAAAAGTCCCACCCATTCAAGTAGCTGCGGTGAACCTCTAAATTGATTGAGTAGCTGATGGGGAGTGCTGGTGCTATATTGAGGCTCCTGGGGTACCTCTTGGTAAGTTAGCAGAAGCACCGTGACAGGGCGGGTGGTTTACCATACATGTGCAAATGTGTGTTACTGAGAATTCTGCATTTTTGTGTACAAGTAGAAATAGCAGTTCCTTTGCTGTTTATAGCAGTGTGCTGGGGGATTTTTCTCTCTATATGTTCCTTTCTGGATAAACCCACCTTTCATACACCTGCTGCGAAACAATAAATTGATTTAGCAACTTTCCTTCCTGTATAGCTCCAACATTGTTCCAATAAAGTTAAAAGCTAATGATAGCCCTGGCAGTACAGGGGCATCGAGGTGGGCACCTCACCTCAGGCGGCAATATCTAGGGAGCGGCAGGGGAACTATTATACACCCTTTGGTGCTTCTCTCCACCCATCTAATACACCCCTAACTGCCAGTCAGGGGCAGGCACAGGCAAACCGAGGGGGGGGGGGGTGTCCCTAGTGCCTGGAAACCCCCCTCCAAGCCTGGGACACTGTATAATTGAGGTGGCTGGACCCTGCCCCCGCTTCACACGGCTCTGCTTGAAAAGGGAGAGCTGTGTGCACCTAACAGTAGTACACGCAGCATTGCCCATGTATATTATGGGGATAGGAAGAGTTGGAGAGCAGCCAAGCAATGTCTAATATTATAGCCACGCCTTCCATGCATGCTGGTTATGCCAGACACATAGTGAACTACCTTGGGCTGGGTCACTGGGCCATCTGCATTTTTTGCCATTAAAATAGGCTGCTGAGTCAAGTTTTGCGCCCTGGGCTAAAATTTGCCAGCCCTCCCTGCTGCCAGTCACTGACAGGAGGAAGGAAGCAGTGATCACCATTATTTGAGAATGAATGACCCAATGACCGTTCACTTCCTCTTGTCTGTGTATGAGAGCACGGATAGAGGGGTTTCTCTAGCAAGTGACTGACGGACACACACACACACACGTACCTTGGGCGCTTTGTCGTTCACTGGCATGACGGTTATGTTGAATATGAGACCCGTCAGTTGCCCCCCCTGCTGGTCACTTACAGACAATTCAAACTGGACATACAACGGTTTAGGCCCAATATCCTGTGTCGGAGGCATGTACGCCACCTTCATGTGTGTTACAGCGTGCTGGGAGGAGAGCAAAGACACCATCATGAGAAATGCAGTCTAACTGGAGAACATATTATCATTTATTATACATAGAAAAGGGGCGTCGCCTATAACAAACAATCAGAAGGTTTATTTTCTTTTCTGAACAACCCTAGACATCACAGTGAGAATCTGATTGGTTGCTGTGGACAACACTATTAAAATGTATATAGGACACAAAAATTGGTCTTGAAAATTTCCCTTTATAGTTTATACTTTAAATAGTACTGTACCAATGTCCCCCTTCCCTATAATAGGGTATCCTTCCTCTGGCTAGCTCCTCCAATCAGCAACTGGCTTTCACTCACGGAACTGTTCTGGATCTCTCCCGGTTCTGAGAGAACTGAGCAGTACTATAGGTGGTCAGTAGAGGAGAGGGACCCCCAAAGAACAATTATAGGCAACACAGTGGCGCACGCAGGGGGGGTTTCTGAGTCTCCAGAAACCCCCCCTGCGGTGACTAAGTGGCCACCATAGCGGCACTGTCCTATACAGCAGCCGCTACGCTGTCAAAGAAGCGTCCGCGGCGGTGCTGTATTGTATACAGCACCGCCGCGGACGCTTCTTTGACAGCGCAGCAGCTGCTGTATAGGACAGCGCTGCCCTCTAGTGGTTTTTTTTTGGGGGGTTTTCGGTCGGGGGGGGGGGGGAATTTCCCCCTGATAATCCTGCGTGCGCCCCTGTAACAGGGGTTGGACACTAAATTGTTTAAAGTGGTAATCTCCTTTAAACCACAAATCTTTGCAGAACCTCCCTCTTCCAATTAGCCAAACCTGTAAGGTCCAAGTTTGGGAGATGAAAATCCCTGCTGGTTTGTGCACACGAGGATGTGAACGCAAACTGTGCAGAGTAAGATCGATGTAGCTGACTGGGCAGTTGTGGCACCTTCTCCAATCAAATTCAGTGTCAAACTTGTACTGCACCCCCAGAAAATTCTAATACCAAACATTGCGGATAATAGTTCTCATACCTGAATCCCAGCAATGCAGGAATACAAAGTGTTTGTTACAGATAATTACTGAATACCTGGGTGAAGGAATTCAGCCTGGGGATTGATGGATCCTTTTCTAGAAAGCTTGTGGTGTCTACAAATATGAGTTTTCCAGCATCCCGTAAACTGTAGAGAATAGAAGAAGTGGGTTGTTATCTGTACTACTTCTTGGGAAATATACCAACTTTAGAACTATTATTTATATTCATTTAAAATAAACACTACAACAGATTGGGAAACTTTACTAAGAACATGTCTCTTTGTATATTTGTATTTATAAATTAGGCTGGTAGCGGCCATGTTGTTTGACTGTACAATAGTCATCAGGTAAGACAAGGCAAAAGCAATAGCGCCACCTAGAATCTTATAGCTATGAAAAAGGACAGTATATAAAATAAAAACACCATTTTCTCGTTATGGAAGTACTATACCATAACAAGTTCCTTAACAAAGATAATTATACAACATAAATATATCAGGAGTGAGGTGAGAAATCAGATCCAGACAGCCTTATATATATTATATGTTAAATATATATAATTATCAGGGCATTTTGGTTGGCTTTTGGGTTTGAATTGCTACCTCCACATTGCAGAAATTAATGTGACCCTTAAACATTTTTCCCTATTACCTATATTCTGGAAAATACAAACAGTTATAGTTAATTGGCAAAATGCATGAATATCTGAATCATTTAAAACTGTGTGGACAATGTCAACATTATCCATAGATTAGACACCACCCATAATATACTGTATATTGGAAATATATATTTTATTTTTATGCCTTTAATAATAGGTGGGAGCTAATTCATCCCACTCATACCCCGGTGTGGTTGCAGAGTAGCATGGTTTGGTGACGGTGTACAGGAGCTGACTATCCGGAGATTCGGTGTCGGTGAAATGTAGATTTTGCTTGGTGATTCGAGCGACCTCGTTCTCCTTGACAGAAAGGTGTCTTGTGGTTCCAACAACTTCTCTGGGCAGCTGATCCTTCACCGGGGCAATGTGGATGACGACAATCTAGAAAAAAAAACATCCAATTGCAGCTTATTTCTTAAAGTGGAACTCTAACCTAACCACTGTAGAAGCCACAGCGAAAGGAGGATCCTTGTTAAATAGACAATCCTGGCCAATCTCTTCGCCAGCGGGAGCTACCGCCAACGATTGTACAGCGGTAGCCTTGGATTTTCGATGGAGATAAGGCTTTTCTCACCTTACTAAATAGGGTCCTTTGTCATACAGACATAATCAGTGTTTATTCCTACAGTTATACCACCCAAGTGTCCTGATTTCAGTGGGATAGTCACGGGTTTATGGCCCTGTACCGCTGTCCTGTCTGGGACAAGTTTTCCCCGCAGGTGGGAATGTTTTAGGGGAAGGGAGGTATGTAATGGGCAGCCGCAGCCCTCTGGGGGTGTGGTCACACTCCCATCGCTATGTGGCCACACCCCATTGTGTCGTGGACACACACCTTGTAGAACTGCCGGGGACAGAAATGTTGGGAGGTATGCAGGTATCTGAATAAATCATAACAGTTTTGTATGTTAGAAGGAGGAAAAAAGCTTCTAGGAATCTCCCAGGCAGCGCCTATATTAAATAAGCTGTAACACTTTGTCTGCTGTCTAAGACTCATTCCTGAGGTAAACTGTCTATGTTGTAATGAACATTGGCTTCAACAAAATGGCCGCCACTAAAGTTCTCACTTGCTTTAGTGAGAACTACAGTTTTAGCTCTTGTGTTTCCGTGCTCCTCTACAGTTTCCAGGCTGCTGAGAGTGATGTGAGGCATGGGGTGGGGTGAGTAACTGTAACACTAATTGTCATTATTTTTATGTTAATTGGACTTGAGGGGAGATTAGTATTACTTTTGTAGCATTGCATTCATTTACAAAGTATTATGTTCATTTAGTAAGAGATGGTTAAGGTATTTAAATAAGGTTTAATATTATTGTGTTTTTTTTAAAAAAAAAAATAATGTACAGCTTGATTTATGCCTCATTCTTTTTTAAAAAACATAAGTTATTATTATATTTATACATATTGTTTTCTTCTAATTCTATTCTTGCTGTGGCAAGTGTTTTATTTTTTTCTTTGGAAACCTCCCTCTAGAAATCTTGTTTTTGCCCCTGGATCTCATAGCTGTAGTGTTATTATTATTGCTGTCGTTAATTTCTAAGGCGCCACACAGCTCCCTCATACATATATAATATAATGACGTGCCATTTTTCATTGCCCCAGTAAAGCAGTGCTGGGCAATCATGTGACTCACGTGTTTCTCAGAATAGTTTGGAGGTTCGTGGCTGTCTGATAACACAAATTCGAAGGAGTCCTGGAAGATCTCACCCCCAAAATGGCTGTAATAGATCAGTCCACGGAACAGATCTCGCTGCAGGAAAGTCGACAGTGGAGCCCCTAGAATTAACAAATGGTTTATTCAAAAATTACCTAAAATATTATCACCATACTTTTTTCATTAAATCATAGTTATTTGAAAATTCCCTTTACAAGGCAGCGCCGCTTTAAATTTAAGCGCCGAAGACGCCGAACTCACGGGGGTTGAAGTAGCCGGAGGTTAATACATTTACCCCCAGATCTTTGACCTCATAGGACTTTATGCTTCCATCAGTAACAAAAAACCTCAGTTTTATTACTTGAGCTTATCTTAATCATATATTCCCCCGTACAGATTTCTTGATGTAACAGCTCTTAAATGTTGTGCCTGTTTCTTAGTCATTCATTTGTAAAGTGCCTGAAGAAGGGGCCTCTGTGCTCTGAAAACTAGCAAATATAATAATAATATTTTTGGTTAGCCAATAACGGTATCACTCCTATAATATTTTTGTCTTTTTTGACACGAAAGTATTTAACATCACATAGATTTTTCTGGCTAACACGGTACTGCAATAATGATTTTTTTTTAAATATTTTTTTTGCTACACAACTACATAAGTAAAAGTTTCCACACCTTGTCGGAACTTGGGATATTTTCTGGGTGCAAGCTATTGTTCTATGTTACCAGCCATGATCTGATAAAAGAGGCAGAGTCGGGTGTTGACCTATTGGCAGGATATCTATTGAGAACTGCCCCCCTCACTAATCACAGATTATTTCATTTATATTCATTTTGAATAAGTTCCAGGAACATATATATTCCTCAATGCTATTAGTAGCTGGTTTTTAAAAGACAACTTGCAGTTTAAGTTTTAAATCAGTGTCAATAATAAAGGACAGGCTACACCGGTGAGGGGCAACATGGAAGAGGGGCAACGTGAAAGAGGGCAGCGCTGTACAGAGAACTCATTCACGTCATTCCCTGCCCCATTGGAGGTTACAATCTAAATCCCCTAACATACACACACGCAGACCAAGAGAGACTAAGGGCAATTTAATAGCAGCCGAGTGTGGGAGGAAACTGGAGCACCAGGCGGAAACCCACGCAAACATGGGGAGAACATACAAACTCCACACAGATAAGGCCATGGTCGGGAATCGAACTCATGACTCCAGTGCTGTGAGGCAGAAGTGCTAACCACTGAGCCACCGTGCTGCCCTCATCAATGGGGCTGCACAGAGGAAGGAGGGTGAGCAGATGAAGAAGTCAGATGCCCCTGTCCTGATAAGATCGGGAGCAGCCGTCTGGGGGCCACAGGTGAAGGCTCGGTGGGCCGATGGTGGCCAGCAGGCCCGTTTCCCACCTGCTGGTGTACACATTTATAAACTAAAAAGACGGAACAGCAATTTTATACTAGGGATGAGCGCGCTCGGATTTCTGAAATCCGAGCCCACCCGAACGTTGCGGATCCGAGTCGGATCCGAGACAGATCCGGGTATTGGCGCCAAATTCAAAAGTGAAACTGAGGCTCTGACTCATAATCCCGTTGTCGGATCTCGCGATACTCGGATCCTATAAATTCCCCGCTAGTCGCCGCCATCTTCACTCGGGCATTGATCAGGGTAGAGGGAGGGTGTGTTAGGTGGTCCTCTGTGCTGTTTAGTTCTGTGCTGTTTAGTTCTGTGCTGTTTAGTTCTGTGCTGTTTAGTTCTGTGCTGTTTAGTTCTGTGCTGTTTAGTTCTGTGCTGTTTAGTTCTGTGCTGTTTAGTTCTGTGCTGTGCTGTGCTGTGCTGTGCTGTGCTGTGCTGTGCTGTGTTCTGCAGTATCAGTCCAGTGGTGCTGTGTGCTGTGCTCTGTCCTGCTGAGTTCCGTAGTGCTGCTGGGTCCTGTGCCGTGTCCTGTTCAGTCCAGTGGTGCTGTGTCCTGTGCTCTGTGCTTCTAAGGGCATAGTTATTTCCCCACTATTCCCAAGTTTCTAAAAAATAAAAAAAAAGTAAAAAATAATAAAAAATTTTAAAAAAAAAAAATATATAATAATTATAACCAAATTTGCAAAACCAATCCAGCATTATAAGTCCATTGGTACTGCAATATTACCAAGTTCACACATTCTGCAGTATCAGTCCAGTGGTGCTGTGTCCTGTGCTCTGTCCTGCTGAGTTCCGTAGTGCTGCTGGGTCCTGTGCCGTGTCCTGTTCAGTCCAGTGGTGCTGTGTCCTGTGCTCTGTGCTTCTAAGGGCATAGTTATTTCCCCACTATTCCCAAGTTTTTTAAAAATAAAAAAAAAGTAAAAAAAAATAAAAAAAAAATAAAAAAAAAAATATATAATAATTATAACCAAATTTGCAAAACCAATCCAGCATTATAAGTCCATTGGTACTGCAATATTACCAAGTTCACACATTCTGCAGTATCAGTCCAGTGGTGCTGTGTCCTGTGCTCTGTGCTTCTAAGGGCATAGTTATTTCCCCACTATTCCCAAGTTTTTTAAAAATAAAAAAAAATAAAAAAAAATAAAAAATAAAAAAAAATAAAAAAATATAATAATTATAACCAAATTTGCAAAACCAATCCAGCAGTATAAGTCCATTGGTACTGCAATATTACCAAGTTCACACATTCTGCAGTATCTTGTGCTACATATAATGGAGACCAAAAATTTGGAGGATAAAGTAGGGAAAGATCAAGACCCACTTCCTCCTAATGCTGAAGCTGCTGCCACTAGTCATGACATAGACGATGAAATGCCATCAACGTCGTCTTCCAAGCCCGATGCCCAATCTCGTAGTACCGGGCATGTAAAATCCAAAAAGCCCAAGTTAAGAAAAAGTAGCAAAAAGAGAAACTTAAAATCATCTGAGGAGAAACGTAAAGTTGCCAATATGCCATTTACGACACGGAGTGGCAAGGAACGGCTTAGGCCCTGGCCCGTGTTCATGACTAGTGGTTCAGCTTCACCCACGGATCTTAGCCCTCCTCCTCCTCCCCCCCCTACAAAAAATTGAATAGAGTTATGCTGTCAGCAACAAAACAGCAAACAACTCTGCCTTCTAAAGAGAAATTATCACAAATCCCCAAGGCGAGTCCAAGGGTGTTGGTGGTTGTCAAGCCTGACCTTCCCATCACTGTACGGGAAGAGGTGGCTCGGGAGGAGGCTATTGATGATGTAGCTGGCGCTGTGGAGGAACTTGATGATGAGGATGGTGATGTGGTTATTGTAAATGAGGCACCAGGGGGGGAAACAGCTGATGTCCATGGGATGAAAAAGCCCATCGTCATGCCTGGTCAGAAGACCAAAAAATGCACCTCTTCGGTCTGGAGTTATTTTTATCCAAATCCAGACAACCAATGTATGGCAATATGTAGCTTATGTAAAGCTCAAATAAGCAGGGGTAAGGATCTTGCCCACCTAGGAACATCCTCCCTTATACGTCACCTGAATAACCTTCATAGTTCAGTGGTTAGTTCAGGAACTGGGGCTAGGACCCTCATCGGTACAGGGACACCTAAATCCCGTGGTCCAGTTGGATACACACCAGCAACACCCTCCTCGTCAACTTCCTCCACAATCTCCATCAGATTCAGTCCTGCAGCCCAAGTCACCAGCCAGACTGAGTCCTCCTCAATACGGGATTCATCCGAGGAATCCTGCAGCGGTACGCCTACTACTGCCACTGCTGCTGTTGCTGCTGTTAGTCGGTCATCTTCCCAGAGGGGAAGTCGTAAGACCGCTAAGTCTTTCACCAAACAATTGACCGTCCAACAGTCGTTTGCCATGACCACCAAATACGATAGTAGTCACCCTATTGCAAAGCGTATAACTGCGGCTGTAACTGCAATGTTGGTGTTAGACGTGCGCCCGGTGTCCGCCATCAGTGGAGTGGGATTTAGAGGGTTGATGGAGGTATTGTGTCCCCGGTACCAAATCCCCTCGAGATTCCACTTCACTAGGCAGGCGATACCAAAAATGTACAGAGAAGTACGATCAAGTGTCCTCAGTGCTCTTAAAAATGCGGTTGTACCCACTGTCCACTTAACCACGGACATGTGGACAAGTGGTTCTGGGCAAACGAAGGACTATATGACTGTGACAGCCCACTGGGTAGATGCATCCCCTTCCGCAGCAACAGCAACAGCTGCATCAGTAGCAGCATCTACAAAATGGCTGCTCATGCAAAGGCAGGCAACATTGTGCATTACAGGCTTTAATAAGAGGCACAACGCTGACAACATATTAGAGAAAATGAGGGAAATTATCTCCCAGTGGCTTACCCCACTTAGACTCTCATGGGGATTTGTGGTGTCAGACAATGCCAGTAACATTGTGCGGGCATTAAATATGGGCAATTTCCAGCACGTCCCATGTTTTGCCCACACCATTAATTTGGTGGTGCAGCATTACCTCAAGAGTGACAGGGGTGTGCAGGAGATGCTTGCGGTGGCCCGCAAAATTGCTGGACACTTTCGGCATTCAGCCAGTGCCTACCGCAGACTAGAGGCACATCAAAAAAGCTTGAACCTGCCCTGCCATCACCTCAAACAAGAGGTTGTGACGCGCTGGAACTCCACCCTCTATATGCTGCAGAGGATGGAGGAGCAGCAAAAGGCCATTCAGGCCTACACAGCCACCTACGACATAGGCAAAGGAGTGGGGATGCGCCTGAGTCAAGCGCAGTGGAGACTGATTTCTGTGTTGTGCAAGGTTCTGCAGCCATTTGAACTTGCCACACGAGAAGTCAGTTCCGACACTGCCAGCTTGAGTCAGGTCATTCCCCTGATCAGGCTGTTGCAGAAGCAGCTGGAGAAAGTGAGGGAGGAGCTGGTAAGCCATTGCGATTACAGCAAGCATGTAGCTCTTGTGGATGTAGCCCTTCGTACGCTTTGCCAGGATCCGAGGGTGGTCACTCTTTTAAAGTCAGAGGAATACATTCTGGCCACCGTGCTCGATCCTCGGTTTAAAGCGTATGTTGTGTCTCTGTTTCCGGCGGACACAAATCTACAGCGGTGCAAAGACCTGCTGGTCAGGAGATTGTCCTCTGAAGAGGACCGTGACATGCCAACAGCTCCACCCTCATTTTCTTCCACATCTATGGCTGCGAGGAAAAAGCTCAGTTTTCCCAAAAGAGGCACTGGCGGGGATGCTGATAACATCTGGTCCGGACTGAAGGACCTGCCAACCATTGCAGACATGTCTACTCTCGCTGCATTGGATGCTGTCACAATTGAAAAAATTGTGGAGGATTACTTTGCTGACACCATCCAAGTAGACATGTCAGACAGTCCATATTGTTACTGGCAGGAAAAAAAGGCAGTTTGGAAGCCCCTGTACAAACTGGCTCTATTTTACCTGAGTTGTCCCCCCTCCAGTGTGTACTCGGAAAGAGTTTTTAGTGCAGCGGGGAACCTGGTCAGTGAGCGGCGAAGGAGGTTGCTTCCTCACAACGTTGAAAAAATGATGTTTATAAAAATGAATAATCAATTCCTCAATGAAGTACAGCACTGCCCTCCAGATACTACAGAGGGACCTGTGGTTGTGGAGTCCAGCGGGGACGAATTGATAATGTGTGATGAGGAGGAAGTACACACTGTAGGGGGAGAGGAATCAGAGGTTGAGGATGAGGACGACATCTTGCCTCAGTAGAGCCTGTTTAGTCTGTACAGGGAGAGATGAATAGCTTTTTTGGTGTAGGGGCCCAAACAAACCAATCATTTCAGTCAAAGTTGTTTGGTAGGCCCTGTCGCTGAAATGATTGGTTTGTTAAAGTGTGCATGTCCTATTTCAACAACAGACCTCTCAACTGCAGCTCATCCCTCCTCTGCGGGGATAATGTCTCCTGTGCTCTGACACGTCACTCTGTGTACTCTCAGCCTCAGGATCTGACACTACAGCTACCATGCCTCTTGTAGCAGCCCTCACTCCAGGGCCTCTTCCATGTGCAGTGTCCCCCTCTCTCTTGGGTTCACTATAGTGGCATGGAGTTCTCCCCCTCATCCAGGGCACACATTCCTTGCCCTGGCTCAGTCACCACGCTCAGACTTCCAGGCAATGCTGGGGGAGCCTGGGAGCTTCCACCCCAGGTCCCCAGCTACAACTCTCCTCTCCTGTGTCTTCTCTCTCTTTCTGACACTTTAAAGATCGTGCCTTTAAATGAAAAAGTCAGTCTTCATTGCACGACTATGTGCAAGTGCAACAGGGAAATTTTTTTGGGTTTACAAAGTCAAACAATAACACTACGACCCTGTCTGTCTGGGGTCTGTCAATGACGAATTGTCTGGAGCATGTTTGGAGGAGGTATTGTGGCCCCGGTATCAAATTGGGTACCGGGGCCACCCCACTATGCAGTCCAGATACTTGTTTGGTGGAATTCCGACACGTGGAGGGTTTTTTAATTATATTGTGGCCTCGGTACCAAATTGTGTACCGGGGCCACCACACTACGCAGTCAAGATACTTGTTTGGTGGAATTCAGACCAGTTGAGGGTTTTATTATTATATTGTGTGGACCACTCTATCTATACCACACTACAACTCTATACCACTCTATTTCCTACTTTAATTCTATTTAATTCTATTTCCTACTTTAATTCTATTACTAATTAATTAACATAAAGAGGAACAAAAAAAACCAATTTTACCAAAAGTATAATATGACTTAGACTTACAAACACTACACTTGAAAGATCGTGCCTTTAAATGAAAAAGTCAGTCTTCATTGCACGACTATGTGCAAGTGCAACAGGGACATTTTTTTGGGTTTACAAAGTCAAACAATAACACTACGACCCTGTCTGTCTGGGGTCTGTCAATGACGAATTGTCTGGAGCATGTTTGGAGGAGGTATTGTGGCCCCGGTATCAAATTGGGTACCGGGGCCACCCCACTATGCAGTCCAGATACTTGTTTGGTGGAATTCCGACACGTGGAGGGTTTTTTAATTATATTGTGGCCTCGGTACCAAATTGTGTACCGGGGCCACCACACTACGCAGTCAAGATACTTGTTTGGTGGAATTCAGACCAGTTGAGGGTTTTATTATTATATTGTGTGGACCACTCTATCTATACCACACTACAACTCTATACCACTCTATTTCCTACTTTAATTCTATTTAATTCTATTTCCTACTTTAATTCTATTACTAATTAATTAACATAAAGAGGAACAAAAAAAACCAATTTTACCAAAAGTATAATATGACTTAGACTTACAAACACTACACTTGAAAGATCGTGCCTTTAAATGAAAAAGTCAGTCTTCATTGCACGACTATGTGCAAGTGCAACAGGGACATTTTTTTGGGTTTACAAAGTCAAACAATAACACTACGACCCTGTCTGTCTGGGGTCTGTCAATGACGAATTGTCTGGAGCATGTTTGGAGGAGGTATTGTGGCCCCGGTATCAAATTGGGTACCGGGGCCACCCCACTATGCAGTCCAGATACTTGTTTGGTGGAATTCCGACACATGGAGGGTTTTTTAATTATATTGTGGCCTCGGTACTAAATTGTGTACCGGGGCCACCACACTACGCAGTCAAGATACTTGTTTGGTGGAATTCAGACCAGTTGAGGGTTTTATTATTATATTGTGTGGACCACTCTATCTATACCACACTACAACTCTATACCACTCTATTTCCTACTTTAATTCTATTTAATTCTATTTCCTACTTTAATTCTATTACTAATTAATTAACATAAAGAGGAACAAAAAAAACCAATTTTACAAAAAGTATAATATGACTTAGACTTACAAACACTACACTTGAAAGATCGTGCCTTTAAATGAAAAAGTAAGTCTTCATTGCACGACTATGTGCAACAGGGACAGTTTTTTTCTTTACAAAGTCAACTAATAACACTTGGACCCTGTCTGTCTTTAACATACTTGATGGGATCTCAATGACGAATTGTCTGTAGCATGTTTGGAGGAGGTATTGTGGCCCCGGTATCAAGTTGGGTACCGGGGCCACCCCACTACGCAGTCCAGATACTTGTTTGGTGGAATTCTGACACGTGGAGGGTGTATTTATTTTATTGTGGCCCCGGTATCAAATTGGGTACCGGGGCCACCCCACTACGCAGTCCAGATACTTGTTTGGTGGAATTCTGACACGTGGAGGGTGTATTTATTTTATTGTGGCCCCGGTAATAAATTGGGTACCGGGGCCACCCCACTACGCAGTCCAGATACTTGTTTGGTAGAATTCTGACACGTGGAGGGTTTTTTAATTATATTGTGGCCTCGGTACCAAATTGTGTACCGGGGCCACCACACTACGCAGTCAAGATAGATAGATGCGTATCATAGATAAAGTACATTCAGTGGTGTGGGGCAAATTGAAAAATATTCAAAATGCACTGACATTATCAAAAACAAGAGGTTGTCACACGCTAAAATTCCAACATGTATATGATGGAGAGGATGGAGGAGCAGCCGTATGTGTAGTGTAATGCAGACCTGTTGAAGGTTTTTTATATATTTTATTGTGGTGCCCAGTGCCCACTCCTCTAGGCAGTCCAGGTACATTTATTGGTGCGATTCATAAAAGTTCAGGGTTTTTAATATATTGTGGTGACCCACTCCTCTACGCAGTCCAGGTACAATTATTGGTGCGAATCATAAAAGTTCAGGGTTTTTAAGATATTGTGGTGACCCACTCCTCTACGCAGTCCAGGTACAATTATTGGTGCGAATCATAAAAGTTCAGGGTTTTTAATATATATTGTGGTGACCCACTCCTCTACGCAGTCCAGAAAGATACCTTTTTGCAACGTTTTGGACTAATAACTATATTGTGAGGTGTTCAGAATACACTGTAAATTAGTGGAAATGCTTGTTATTGAATGTTATTGAGGTTAATAATAGCCTAGGAGTGAAAATAAGCCCAAAAACTTGATTTTTAAACTTTTAATGTTTTTTTCAAAAAAAATCCGAATCCAATACCTTAAATCCGAACCGAGACCTTTCGTCAAGTGTTTTGCGAGACAAATCCGAACCTCAAAAATAACGAAAATCCGGATCCAAAACACAAAACACGAGACCTCAAAAGTCGCCGGTGCACATCCCTATTTTATACAAGGAGCTTCTAATACTTAGATATATTTCTACTTCACTAACGTAGCTATTTTGGATCATATAACACTGTTATATAATAGTCGGCTTGTCCTGATGTCTGAGGTCGGACAGACAGAGAGATGAGGAGGGCGCAGTGGGTGGATCCTGCCTATGTGGTATTTACCTGACGTCTCAGCAGAATATCTCTTCACCAGCGCTCCGGCTTTCGGTGACCTTGTAATATTGTAAAGAATGTGATCGTCACTGGAGTCCAGATCTGATGCCATTAACATGTCTCTCTCTATAAGAATGGAGGCTCCTTCGACTAGTTCAAACCCAACGTTGTTCACTAGAAATGGCGGGCTGTCGTCTTTAGGGAGAATGTTTATATGGAATTTGTGGCGAATGCTGTGTTTTCCATCAAAAATACGGAAGACGATATAATCCTTAGTGGTGTCGCTGTCGTCGTGGTGGTAACGTAGAGCTCCGTCCCGGATGTCCTGCACAGTGGATATGAACGCCTTTGATCCTGTGTGAAAAAGGCCAAAACTAGTCGATAAATCACAGTACAGTAGTAATATTCTACCAATTATGAAGTCAAACTGGCTTTTTAAAGTGTTATGTGTACCTGACACTGGTATAGGAGAAGGCGGCCATTTTGTGGAATGAGTCGATATTCATGTGAATGTAACCTAACAATTCACTGAGGCACTTCATGGAGGCAGCCATTTTGTGGGATGAACCAACCATGAGAACACCACAGCGGAGGCAGCCATTTTGTGTGCTGAACCAATAATGAGAACACCACAGCGGAGGCAGCCATTTTGTGTGCTGAACCAACCATGAGAACACCACAGCGGAGGCAGCCATTTTGTGGACAATGCAGCCTATCAATTCACTATTTCTCAGTGACATCACAATAAAAACTCCAAAATTTACATCCCACAGAGCACTTCTTAATCTTAAACAAAGCAAAGCAAAATACATAACTAATCAATATACAATGCACAAAATAAATTATTCTGCATGCACTATCCTAATCTACAGAGTAAGCTTATTGCAGATCTCATCTAACATTAAAAGGCAGAATCTTTGATATCCTGCAACAAATTTCAGATGCGTTTAGCTGTGAATAATGTGGCATATTCAAGTAAATTCCAAAAAATCCATTCTATGCAGTTGATTCGCTGTATGCTGCAATAAAATCTATTCCACCTGTACACAATTTCCTATCCTTTCTCATCATTTCCTGACAGAAATAGAACACAAGGTGAAACTTTAAATGAACCTCGTACCACTAAACTATATTATTAGAGCTATCCAAACAGGAAACATGCTTCCGAAATCCAATATGGGGTGAAGCGTTTAACTCATTGGTGAACTACAAGTACAACATAACCCTGTAGCAAATTCTATGTTTTCAAATATACAATACCACCTTTGCAAATGTAACTAATTCTACCGTATAGTAGCAGGGGCAAACGCAGGATTTGTAGAGGGGGGTTTCCACACCATGCCACCAGGGGGCGTGACCAGCATGCATGGGGGCGTGGCTATAATATTAGACAGTGCTTGGCTGCTCTCCAACTCCTCCTATCCCCATAATATACATGGGCAACGCTGCGTGTACTACTGTTAGGTGCATGCAGCTCTCCCTTTTCAAGCAGAGCCGTGTAAAGCGGGGGCAGGGTCCAGCCACCTCAATTATACAGTGCCCCAGGCTTGGAGGGGGGGTTTCCAGGCACTAGAACCCCCCCCCCCTCAGTTTGCCTATGAGTAGGACAGATTTTGATGTGAGTGAATGTCATGTAGATGGAGGTGTGGTTAGTCAAGCTTTCATACATGCTTACAAATTAGCACTTTACCTCTCAGTGTGAGACGCCCGTGGTGTAAGCCATCTACAGTAACCAGGCGGACGGCGTTAATATTATCATTATCCACAATCTGAAAAACATCCCAGGTTATAGATCGCGATTGTCCCTCCAGCAAGTTCAGACCTGTGGTGCATGGTCATTAGTGATAATTATTAATTAAACGGTCAGTCACAATTTCCACACACTGTATAAAAGATATAAACAGGAAGGGAGAAGACTTCTAGCTGGAACATGTTTGCAGATCTGTTAGAAGAAAATTGTTGCACAAGGAATATTGTTTATATTGTGCAGATAATAATCATACACGGTGTGTGAACAGCTTTAAATGCAGCTTGTTGCTTTATAGTTAGCAGGAAACTTTGCCCTATTGGTACTCACATTCCAACAAACCTTAAGAGGGAGTTTGCACTTTCATATGACTTTGATTTATTTGCATATCTGTGTCCTCCTGCAACCTTTACTAAGTGTGCAGGGGTTTGTTTCTGTGTCTTTCAGCCATGTCTTTATATCATTAGGCAGATTAGGTGCTGGGATACAAACACATCTCTGCATTTGGTTACATTTGAAGCTACGGCAGCTTTGTGTTCTATCCACTGTCTGTTATTATAAATGCATGACTGCGGAGCACAGAAGAAAGGAACAAGCCATGCCTCTAGTGAACGATATAGGAGGGCATGCAGAAACAACTAAATTAAAGTTGTGTGGAGGTGAAAAACACCTTTAACTTTATATAATTTAAAATATTTGCCCTTTGTTTTTGGAGAGGATAGATTATTTTGATAAATGGGTTGCTCCTGGTTTGGGAGATTTAATATAACAAAATTAGCAATTTGGAAGTTGTATATCTTCCAGGAAAATTTGATTCACAGTCCAATCATGACGCCCCTAACAGCCAGCAACAGGGTCAATTCAAATCTGCAATATGTATCTCCTGCAAAGTACAGTCAGCAAACGGTGCGCGGATCTATGGAGCTGGTGCACGTGAATGTATAACAGATACAGGGAGCAGCCGTGTGACACTGAGGGATTATATTAGATCCTGGCTCTGCATGTGACTAATCAGATTATAGAGATCACACAGGAGGTTTTACCAAGTCAAAACATACATTTATTAATTCCATATTAATGCACACTCATAGCAGATACAGTAGATGGAGCTGTAATAACCAGAAACTGGTGTTACAACCCATATGTGAGGGAGCTGCTTATACTTCACAGTCTTCTCAGCCTTTTGGCCAAGGTCGTGTACAGACACCCATGGACACAGGGGGGCCTGATCCTCTGGGCAAAAGTCTGCTCGCTTAAAGCCTGAGGTGATTGTTTTTTCACGTTGCATGAGGGTGGAGGGTCAAAAACTTATGGGCCACCATCCTCCCCACATCATTTGATACCTGTCCTTATAAGTGGGGGTGTTGGGTCTGAAGACGAGTCCAAGGGAAGGGTATTGGCTGACTCCTGGGATAAAGGGGCTCACCAATTCCTTGCGATGGAGGTGGGCCTGAAGACCCTTGCACTCTAAAGTGCCATTAGGCTTCTGGGGTTAGGTATGTCAAGGCCCCCCCATTTTTTGGGGGGCCAAGGGGGTCTTACAGACCCTTATCCCGTTATGGCTTCAGAGGATGGGGAGGAAGAGGGTTGTGCTCCTTTTTGAGAGTCCCAAAGTACCAAACCCCCGACACAGTGATAATGTAACGTAGGGAGCTACTCATTGGTGTGAATTGTACAGGATGTCGGCAACTTACCCATATTCCAAGACACTCTGGGGGCATTTGTTTCTGCAGTTCTAATGGAGAAATGGACCATTATTGGAGAGCTGCTCAGGAAATAACTATCAATTGCTTGAAATTCAACCTACAAAAACAAGCAGAGGGTCTGTTACTATCAACAGCATGTGGTTAAAACATAGTGCAGCCTTTCTGGTATTTACTAAAAAACCCACTAAGCTATGGTGCTGAAAATAACACTAGTAGGAAGATTTACTAAGACTTCTAAAAAGGAAAAGTGGAAGTGTTGCCCATCATCATCATCAGTTATTTATATAGCGCCACTGATTCCGCAGCGCTGTACAGAGAACTCATTCACATCAGTCCCTGCCCCATTGGAGCTTACAGTCTAAGGGCCTGATTCATTAAGGATCTTAACTTAAGAAACTTCTTATTTCAGTCTCCTAGTCAAAACCATGTTACAATGCAAGGGGTGCAAATTAGTATTCTGTTTTGCACATAAGTTAAATACTGACTGTTTTTTCATGTAGCACACAAATACTTGTTAGCTTATTTGTACACTGAAATTTAAAGTTGATATTTGTGCTACATGAAAAAACAGCCAGTATTTAACTTATGTGCAAAACAGAATACTAATTGCACCCCTTGCATTGTGACATGGTTTTGACTAGGAGACTGAAATAAGAATTTTCATAAGTTAAGATCCTTAATGAATCAGGCCCTAGATTCCTTAACACACACACACACACAGACTAGGGTCAATTTGTTAGCAGCCAATTAACCTACCAGTATGTTTTTTGGAATGAGGGAGGAAACCGGAGCACCCAGAGGAAACCCACGCAAACACAGGGAGAACATACAAACTCCACACAGATAAGGACATGGTTGGGAATTGAACTCATGACCCCAGTGCTGTGAGGCAGAAGTGCTAACCACTAGGTCACTGTGCTGCCCATAGCAGATTCTAGCTATCATTTCCTAGACTATACTAGATATTATAGCTAGAATCTGATTGGTTGCTATGGGCAACACCTCCACTTTTCCTTTTTAGAAGTTTTAGTAAAACTACCCGTAAGTGTGGGCCCCGGTTCCCTCCTCCCCACAGGTCGCTAGTTCTTCCTCTGTCCTCATGGCTGTTTTATAAGATACTGAATTTTCTTAGTGAATCAAAGATTGAAGGATTAAATATCACCTTACGAATTCTAGGTAGAGATATGCAAATTACTCCTTCCTTGCCCCAGTTAACAACAATGATTCCAGAACAGCTGACTTTGCATAGATAATGCCGAACAGGTAGCGCAATCAATCCAAATTGCAAACCGACTGTTTTGCTCTTGTTAGATCTCATCAGTGTAAGATATGAATAAATGACTTATGTTGTGTAGAGCTTAGAAATAAGACGTAATTTACATATATCTACCTAGGATTTGTAGAGTTGGATTTAGATCTTTACTCTTCATTCCTGTGGGATATTGCTGAGTGCTATAAACTATGAAAATGTGAATACCTTCTGTTACAGATATGCTTTTTAGTGGAGGGCTTGTAGCCCACTTCTGACCCACTTCTTTATAACCGTTATAGGCTCTTTTACTGTACAAATTATTAATTTCTAATAGAGATCCTTGGCCATGTCTCACCTCATAGTTACGTCTCTCAGAATGGCTGGTATTCGGTGGCTGATAAGCTATCTTCATGTCATAAAGATCTTGCCACGTGAAAGATGTGATAGCTTTGGTTTGGTCATCCACATGGGTGATGTACCCCTCTGGCGGGGGCTTAGTGATCTTAAACACAAGCTTGTTCTTTGGGGTCTCATCGTCTTCAGCATCGAGAGTCGCTGTGGTTAGGGGAGTGAGGATAAATTGGTCTATTTCCAAAATAAACATTGGCATGAAGTCCGGACGCGGAGGAGTGTTTGGGACTGCGCCGGAGATGTTTACGGGAATCCATATATTCTGTGCCTGAAAGGAATAGGGGGTCATTCTGGGCAATGTCACTGATGGTAGTAACGTTCTTTATGTAAAAGATATCTAATCATTTTTTTATATCCAAATATTTTTATCACCGTTCAACACAAATTGCTCTGTGATGTCAAAGACAAAAACAACAACTCTAAAGTTTTTTTCTTCATTTAACTGTGTCCACATTTGTATCATGTGATAAAGCGGCTCTGACACAGACGCACAGTATTTCAGTAGAGAGAACAGCTGACGTTTTGGTTAAGCAAAAGTTAAGTCTTCGAAATATCGGTATGTTTATTTCACACCTTTTTGGATCCCCCATGAAATTAAAAATATTTTCCTATCTGATAATGTGTTAAAAACAAAATGAACTTTTCTAATTACCCATGTGTCCTTTTCCCAAAGACACTGTATCAAGGGTAACATGACAGTAACACTCCTAACTTACGAATGTGACTCCACTGTTGCATTTGCAAGCAGAAGCCACTGGCATTAGATAGAAAACAGATGAAGTGGGAGCTTAAAAGAAATGAAAACACGTTGGCTGTATGAACTTTGTTTCATATAGAGATGTGTTTGACACCACAATCTTCCTGTATTAGTGTGACAGGAGCCTCAGATCACTGATTTGTGCTTTTGGGGATCCTGCTCCTTCTATTATTTAACCCTCAGTCTGTGGTTTCCTGCTTCCCTCTATGCACCTCCTCACATCATGTCACTGCCCCTGTCAAATGCAGCCCTGTGCTCACTAACACATCACTCATCTAATGATATACTCTGTGCTGCTGGAGACCCTGCTCCTTCCACTATATAACTATCAGTCTGTGGCTTCCTGCTGCTTCCATTCCCCTCCTCACATCATGTCACTGCTCCTGTCACATGCAGCCCTGTCCTAACACATCACTCATCTCCTGATATACTCTGTGCTGCTGGGGGACCCTGCTCCTTCCACTATATAACTCTCAGTCTGTGGCTTCCTGCTGCTTCCATTCCCCTCCTCACATCATGTCACTGCCTCTGTCACATGCAGCCCTGTCCTCACTAACACATCACTCATCTCCTGATATGTTCTGTGCTGCTGGAGGACTCTGCTCCTTCCACTATATAACTCTCAGTCTGTGGCTTCCTGCTGCCTCGATTCCCCTCCTCACATCATGTCACTGCCCCAGTTACATGCAGCCACTAACACACCACTCCTCTCCTGAAATGCTCAGATCCTAGCTAAGCATACCTTAAAAAGTCATAATTTCTAAGGCAAAGATAAGCATGATAAATATACACATAGTATATACCACACTGAAAATGTCCTTTCACGATGTCAGAGTGTAACTGACCTGCAGTTGTTTCCTATTGTCCTGGCTGCGATATTCTATCTGGAGAGGGATGTAATCAATGTCCGGAGAGGGAGGACTAAGATGTTCATACTTGATTCCCATCTCCAAAAAATCGTCGCAGTTAGTCTTCAGCAGCCTGACTTCCTTCAGTCCGGGACGACACGCCTTGTTCCCAGAACACTGCACTCTTTCCTGTCTATCTGAGAGAACAAAATATTCAATCAATAAATTGACTTTTTCTTTCCTTGGTATGCTTAGAATTAGAGGTGAGAAAAGTTGCACAAAAGTGACGAGAATAGAATTCTGCAACAGAATGCGCCAGTCCACATAGGCGCAAGGATCTGGCGATACAATATTTGAGGTCTGCTTTTGTTTCGCCATTCCGCACTGTATTTGTACATTCCCATTTTGCAGAATTTATAGTTTATATAACTGGAAAACTGGCGTTCTGTTGACTCTCCCCTGTCGGAGGGTTCAAGTTCCAGGCAGAACAAAAATGACGAATTCCGTGCGGCCAAATTCCATCGGATAAAAACACCTGACATTCTGCTGTCAAATATGGAATGGTGCTAATATTCCTGAATACAGTTTTG
Source organism: Mixophyes fleayi (assembly GCF_038048845.1). Taxonomy (NCBI): domain Eukaryota; kingdom Metazoa; phylum Chordata; class Amphibia; order Anura; family Limnodynastidae; genus Mixophyes; species Mixophyes fleayi. Next base: position 7,551,945 of record NC_134409.1, read on the forward strand.
AAATGTCACTAAATTAAACTTATTGTTCAGTAATACAATATAGATGCAATTATTGCCCAGATTTAAGTGATAAAAGATGGCGTTTGGACTTACGGTTGTATCCAAAACACCATATCAGACAAATACGTTTGTAGCATTCTTTGTTCACTACATTTTTGCTCTCTTTATAACTATATGTATTCTCTTATGTTTATTCTGATAATGCACACAGCGATGTAAGCAAATTGGCCATATCCCCCTCTGTGCCTCCCCAAAAACCAGCACAGGAGCATTATGTCCTTTGTTGTGTCCTCTGGTTTCATCCATACGTGCTCGAGGAGATGACAACTCCGAGTCTGGTATCTGCTCTAAACGGTCTTTATCTCTCTGATTTGTAAATTTCAATGAGGTAAATATTCATTGACCTAAAGCCTATTTATTGCCCTAAATTAAGTAACCAGCTGAAATGCAACTAAAGTGGCTGGACCCCAATTATATATTTAGCAAAACAATCCAAATTGTTCATGTCCATGTGGATTATCAACCTCAACCCAAGACCCTCATTAAGGCCCTGGAGCTCCTGAAGACATACTAGCAACGCACGTAGGATGAGCTTCCACTCTATATACTTACATACATGTGAAACAAATTGAATTGAGTATATTGGGTGGCACAATCATTATCGTTTATTTACTGCCTTGGCAGCTGTGGTTTCCACTCTCGGAGGTTGGGCAAAGTGGCCAGAATGACCCATGTACGAGTACGTTAAGAGTTTGGATATAATAGAATACTCTTACTTGTGAATTTGGCCAATGCAGAGTCTTGTGTATAAGATAAACTGATCTATTAAACGGAAGTGTCCCAAAAATTAGCTCCATCATGGAAGGGAATGTTATACTCACTGTTCCTCACTCGGGGGTTCAGTGGAGACCCAGAATCATGTCTCCTGCCCCGTGTTGAATCGTCTATCACAACTTGCCCGTAGGCCGGGAGATTTAAATCAGACGTCAGAATCTTGACCACACAGCTCGTTCCCGGTCTCTCAAAACTCTTGAGTGACAGAATGTTCTTGTCCACTTGTTTAGATGAGATGCCGTTAAACTCAGGGACTTCTAGAGAGCTCTGTGCAAGGAGCGCAATACCCGCCACGGGCTCCGTGATTCTTATTTCAAATATGAGACTTTCCACAATGGTTTCCCGTTCAGAAAACCTAAAACAAATTAAAGTAGATGTTGGAAAAAAACAACTACAAAGAACCATGGGAATACCTATTAAACCAATACGGACTGGAAACATTATTAATTTACTAAGTAAATACAGAAAGCAAATAAAAACATCACTATAGGCTTATGACAAATTTATCCTCTCAAGATCACACTCACCTACAAGGCCCTCTCCCACTCCACTGCCCCTTACATCTCTAACCTCCTCTCCATTCACAATCCACCCCGTTCCCTGTGGTCGGCCAATGACCGTCGCCTCTCCTCCACTCTGATCACCTCTTCCCACTCTAGAATCCAAGACTTCTCCTGGGCTGCCCTTTCCATTGGAATGACCTCCCTCCGTCTATCAGACTGTCCCCTAATTTGGGCTCCTTCAAACGGGCCCTCAAAACTCATCTTTTTCTGACATCCTACCAGCCATCCATATAATCTTCTATCCATACTTGACTATCTTACCCACTCTCTCCCCCTGTCTTGCGCTCGATCCCCTCCTCTAACTCCCTTTGTGCGTCCTGTCTGTTTACCCTCCCTCTAGGATGTAAGTTCTTAGGAGCAGAGCCCTCTTGTTTCTCTACCTATTCTTCAGTTCCTTGCCACTATACAAGCTATGTCTGGAGTGTTTGAAGTCTTGGAAGTATTTGTTTAATGTTTGATACTGTATCTACCCTGTATGGTCTTTTGTCTGTCTCTGTACGGTGCTGTGAAAATTTTGTGGCGCCCTATCAATAAAGACTAATAATAATAATAATAATAATAATAATCTCTAACCGCCATTGTTGGCCTATATTACGGACATTTTGGTTGTCCTCTCACCTCTTCAAACTCAATCTAAGCTAACGATATTCCCACCAGTCAAGTTACCTACCCGACATCTCTATTTCTGTTGACAACATGACAATAAACCTTACCCCTCAAGCTCTCTATCTAGGTGTCGTCCTCGACTTTCTCTACAATATATTCTGAATCTAAATTCAATGGCAAGACTAATTTTCCTCACGCAAACTTGTTCTACTGCTGCTCCGATCTGACAGTCCCTACACAGTCCTGTATGTTACCAAATCCATTATAGAATACTTGTACCACAAAGTCATTTCCTAGATTATTAACTCAATTACCACCAGTCTGCGTGAGTAGATCATATAGCCCCACTAAGAACTTTTACTCATTGCAATCTTGCTGAACCAGTATGCAATGAGTGAAAGCTTGTGATCAATGCCCTCTTAACACCTTATCTGTTAAAAATTATAGTACGACAAGACCTAATCTACGCCACCTCAGCATTGGTGCAAAAGTCTGGTCCTTTTTCAGAGTGGAAATGGCCATGTGCCCCTCCCCCATCATCTAATTTCAATATATTGAACTATATAGAACTGAAATCTCTACTCCAGACTCATTCTGTCCAACTCCTCCAATGGGCCTGTGTAAACTTCTGGTCCTCCGCAAATTGCCATCTTGCTCTGTAACCCTACGCGTTTTTTTGTGGGAAATCTAGGCTCAAAAGGAGGTGCTGTCATTTTTCAAATTCAGTTTAGAAAATGAAAGCAAACATGTAATTGGCTGCTAATGACATCACCACCACAGTTACCAGTAAAACAGATTTCATAAACATCCCTTATGGAGTCCAAACAGATGTTTTGAGCCGATGATTTTACAGGTGTTAACGGAAAGGGTTTTGATGAAAGAGATCGTTCAGTCAGACGTGTCTGGTTTTAAATTGCAGACGACTTGTGTAAAATGACTGGTTATAAAAATAATGATTGATGATCTATACCTGTAGGGAACGTTGGCAGTAAATTATTCTAGGTAATCTCTGTAGTCTAGACGTGTCTCTGAAATTCATGACAGATATAAAAAGAAAGAATGGTGACCTGACTGAGTCTAAGATATATGTGGAGCAGGACATTTGGGGCTTAAGTATCGATAGTTTAATTCCTGAAACAAAGTGTTAGAAGTTCTATCATAGAGATCATCAAAAAACATTTGACATCCTGCTGACTAAGCCTATTTTGAAGTGTTTGAGAAAATAATCACCACTGTACCTGCATCCCCTATTCTGTCAAGTAGTTTTTAAAAATGAAAAGCAAATGTCTAATTGGCTCCTTGTAGCTACAGAACTTTGTTGTCGGTGCACTAGCCAAATGGTTACCTGGTATATCTGTAGAAAGCAGAAAAACGTAAATATAGAGCTATTTGTCCAAAGACTCAAATTAACTTGGGTAGTGAAACGCGTGAAAGAAGTTTGTAGTCTAGTAGTAATCATGTTCCCCATCCATGGCAGGGAGATGTATTTATATTATGCAGATATCTCTTGTGGGACTCTGTGTGTAGCATGCATTGCATTGGGTTAAGTCACAATAACAGGCTTTTGGGCAATCTTATGCTACATGCAGGTTGTGGTCTGGTGCAGAGGGAAAGTTATTAGAGTTATGACGTACATAATCTATTTTACCACAGCGCACATTATTTGCACATGTCATTCACTATTGGCAATATTACTATTGCATTCCATTGCAAAAAGTAATACAACTCTATGTAGTTTACTACTGGATATTCTTGGATCTGGTGATTGGTTTAAGATATGACAAACTCAAGGATCATCTCTTACTCTAAGAATAAAGAGGGGACAACACAAGATCATAATAGGTCAGAACTAGGGATGAGCGAAATTGCTGCAAAGTTTGACGTAAATCTGACGTGAGTTTTACAGAGATGTTTTACAGAGGTGCGAAGTTCGCCAATCCGATTTACAAGTTCTGCTTTTGTTGTGCCATTCGGCACTGTGTTTGTAAATTCTAATTGTGCTGAATTCAAAGTGTATGAAGAGAGCTGTGATTATGACGGGCAATTCATTCTGCTGTTTGATGTGGTTGGTCTAGCACTGGGAACACTTAAGGGCAAATTCATCTGGCGAAATGCGTGATATTTTGTGGAGCAAATATTTTGCAAAAAGTTGTTTTTTTTTCAATTTAGCTCAACTCTACACAGCACAAATATACATTTATCATGGTTCACAACCCCTCTGAAAGCCGGAGTGTCTCTGCATTATACCACTTTAAAAATTATGTTTAACATTCACCATAAGTAAACTTTGCCAATTATAGCAAGTTAAATTATATTTGTTTGCTTTTACTATGAAACCCCTGCACATCTGAATACTGGGAATTAATTTGTAAGACCTTGCGACGTACCCTTTATTATTTCCCCCTCTATGAAGTACATTAGTCTCTGACTAAAATATCTTTGTGGATGATAATCATGGTGGCAACAACGTCCATTAACGTCAATTCAAATTTGCACACAATTTCTGGACACTGCTGTCACAGAAGTGAGAGTACTCATGTTTCCTTAATATAACCCCCTCCTGGCCATGTAAAAAAGCCTATTCCCTGGGAACCTCGGCCAGTTTGCTTTCATTGCAGTGAAATCGCGAGTAATACTAATGTATCCACAGCTTTTCAATAGAGGATCGAGTCCTCCAGAAACGTGAGCTGTGTCTCGGCTTCAAGTAACAGCAGGGGTAACCGAGGGGGCCCTCCAATTTGCTATTCGAGTCCGGGGGGCTTGTTATGTTGAGGAGGGGGTAGTCCACTTTTGGACTCAGATGGAATGTCCTCCAGCATACAGCGGTTTAATAAAATACAGTTTTCCTTAAAAAGTCCCCAGTGGAGATCAGAGAACGTTTTCACACAAAAAAAAGAGGAAAAGAAAAAGAAAATAAATCATTTCCGAGAGTGAAACGAACTTTCAGCAAAAATATAAAAAAAAAACCTGGTCAACTTTCTGGCAAACATCACCAGATAGGTTTCATTTACAAACGGTGTCCTCCTATGTTTAGGAAACACCTTTATTTTATTTTTTCAAAACCTTTAACATTAGTGGGTCATAAAAGGCTTCAACAGATTTCACAGTGTGCATGAAATACCTGCATCACAAGCGGAGCGATTCAGAGCCAGTCTCTTGGGCAACTGCCTGGAGGAAATTAAACAGCTTTGATATAACGGAAATACTTTTATTTAAACATCCTGGAACGGCTTTAAAGTCAGATAGGTTTGCTCGACTACACAAACAATTAACCTTTTTTATTTTTATTTTATTTTACAACTTTTAGCAGCGAGAGCTGACATTTTTATATCGCTTCACATTAAATGGATTGTAAACACAGGTAGGAAAGTAAAGTCCTTTGTAAGATCACGTTTTTCCAGCTATTATTGAACTATTTACCTGCAAATTCTAGCCGAGCTTCAGCGCCCTCTGCAGATGTTATTTAAATGGGGGTAGGTGAGTTGGAGTATCGGGATGAACCAAAGTTCATCCTTCTATGGTCAAAGTGACCATAGAGTAGACAAGTCTATCAATGGTGGCCTGGACATCTTGGTGGTTTCTGGCCCTTATACCATGCCATGATACACTTAGGCCTCTTGCTCTGTACTGGTCTCAGTCTTCAGGACCATGTTTGGAGAAATGCTCCTTCAGTGCTGGCAAATATTATATAATAATAATAATCATTTTAATTCTGTCATTTTTAAATGTGTTGTGACAGAAGCACTGGGAGAGTTGTGCAAGGCACACAAATATATATATATTGTGTGCGGCTGTAGGAAAAGCCGGTGTAAGGGTCCTTGGGGTTATGAATGGAGAGAAGGACGGGATCCATTCATTCTGCCCTTTCCTTTGAACCTGCCAGACACTTGCTGGCTTATTAGGAGCTGCACCTGTAGAGTGCTGATAAATAGCTATGAGTTTGTTTCCTGAGTCTCTCAATATCTGGAGGTCAGACACCTGTTGAGAGACACTGCGACTGCTACCAGTAAGTGCTGTTATTTTGTGTGTGTGGGACATTAGGTCCCTCACTTTAGAGAGGGTGTTCCTTGTTACATTAGTTAGAAACCGGACAGGTTAGGACTTTTGTTTATGTTCTGTTTATTTTTTTGGAGCTGCTAAAAAACAACAAGCTTTGGCTACTTAGACCAAGCTACTGGGCTGGTGTGATATACTTGGCTGATACATGTGAAGTGAACCGTTTACCCCAGGAAATGTCACCCTTAACCTGATCTTGCAACAATGCATAGAGAGATTAATAGACAGAAGTAGACACATACAAATAGATAAAATAAATAACAAATAACCATGTTTGCAGCCAGTGTAACCTGCACTAGACTAATAGTAGCTAAAACGTGATTGGTTGTTATGGGTGATTGTGCTGTGTGCATCATGCAAGCTAATAAATATACCCAGAGATTAGAATAGAAATCAGATACCTAAATTGTGTATAGAGACATGTAAATATTGGAGAACTCTTCACGGCTTTACCTGTACACTCGGAGCATCACTTGATCCATCTCCAGCATCGGTGAACCATTGTGAGAATATTTGACTTCGTCTGCTAGTAAATGGCAGTCAAACCCCTGTATAGAAAGGTAGATATTAAAGACTCACCAACACAGGCAGGATCCCAGGATTCCAGGGACACACACTCTGCTGGTCAGGTAGAGGTCAGCACACCATGCTCAGTACAACCTAGGCAGGCATAGAATTCTACAAACCAACAGCACGACCTGACTACTGGACATTATATCATTATATTATTAATACTCCCCCTAAGGTGTACAGCACACAGACTAATGACAGATACTCAAATAAGCATCCGGCGTGCGGAAACTATGGGATATTGTTGTGGGCTGCAAGTGTGGTTCTTTAAAAAGTCTGTATACTCATTGTGTAGAAGTCATCTCATGCCTAATGGCCATGTCTATGTACAAACTACAAGTGAGATGAGTTTTGCATGCGTGTTGGACCGACGAGTGGAACAGTGAAGCAAATTGTCCCCAATTGAAATGTCACACCGACAATAGGCAACCGTGAGTTTGGTGACAGAGGTAAAGTGGTTTTTAGCTTCTGCCACTTTAGTGAATTTTTTGATTGAAAAAGTTTGGATCATGAGAGAGCAGTTCCCGTCACCACTGATGTAACTGCTAGTGGCATTTTTGGGGCAGCGTTCAGTCTTAACAAACTTTCGGATGTGAGACCCTGGAAGCAGCCACCTCCTCCGACTCTACCTGCACAAACAAGGGCAGAACCAAAGAAACTCTGCTTCTCCCAGGTACATTCGTACTGCCTGCAAATGAGCCCCCCTCCTTAATGTTTGCTGTCAGGATTGGCTAAAACAGGAAGAGTCACAGTCTTTATCGGACCATACTCATCAACGAGACACAGCTGAGCAAGCCAAGTCCCCTATTGCTAGAGCGGAGACATTCAACCTGTTGGTTGGGAACCAGTTGTGTCTTAGAAACCATATTTGGGTCGGATATACAATACAGTCAAATGTGAATCACTGCTTTTGGACTCCTGAAGCAACGACACAGTGACCCTTAGCGTCTCAGCTACAGAAAAAAAGGTTGTGCATCACTGTGCCGAAGGCATTACCAAACTTATGGCTGAAGTCAATAACAAAATCACGAGATAATGGACTACAGGTATCTTACCTAGGTTCTTAATAAATTACTTCCAGGGAGTAAGATGCTAAACATATTAACAAACCACCAGGGGAGTTAAATCAGGTTTTACAACAGTGTCTGATTATGATAAGATGGTATTCTAGAGTTCTATAGAAAATAAATGGAGCATGTTACCTACCTGAGGAGATAGATTTCCTACTTGTTGGGTTGTTGGTTCATTCAAAACCACTTCAACCCTGCACAGATCTTTATCACGCGGGATGTTAAAACTCAGTTCATTTTCAGTGATGTAAACAGTTTGGCCTCTCCCAGCACTGACACCTTTGTTGTTCAGAACAAGGCTGGACGCAATCACCACAACCCGAGTGCATACAAAGAGCAGCACAGTCGCTTTCAACAGGTCTCCGACAGAGGTCATCTTTCTTCAATGTTTTGTGTTCTGTAGATATTTTGGATTTCTAAAAGAAGCAGAAATTATTATACAAACTCCCAAGGAAAATGAACAAGCAAATTAGAATTTCACCTATTGTTATCTTGTCTTATGGTACTAAAGAAACAGTTGCTTTTAACCTGATATATCCATATAGAGTTACATTAGAAAAAGATTGTTCTACCTGAACATGAGGAATGTCGCCTGGTCAGGTCTTTTTCAACCAAATTATCTAGAAATTATGTGATGAGCCCAAAGATTGTTAAATACATTTTAAAGCTTGGGATTGGATTCTAAGATGGTTGAATGGATAAGATCTTGGTTGCAGGATAGATAACAGAGTTATAGTAAATGGAGTACATTCACAGGAGGGAAAGGTTACCAGTGGAGTACCCCAGGGATCTGTACTTGGACCAGTGCTTGTTAATATCTTTATTGATGACATTGCAAATGTATTGAAGGGATAGTATGTCTTGTTACAGATGAGACAAAGATACGCAACATGATAGACACACCAGGAGGGGTAAAACAAATGATTGCTGATCTAGGTAGACTAGAGGAATGGTCAAGAGAGTGGCAACTACAGTTTAATGCCTAAAAATGCAAAATCATGCACTTAGGTCTCCAAGACCCAAAGTCTAAATATAGTATTACCGGCTCTATAATGGAAACTACTGAGGAGGAAAGGGATCTAGGAGTCACTACTTCAGGTGACATAAAGACAGGTAAGTAATGTAACAAAGCAATGAGGAAGGTAAGTCAGATGCTTGGTTACATAGGGAGAGGAATCAGTAGCAGAAAGAAAGAAGTAATAATACCACTGTATAGGTCATTGGTACGGCCTCATCTAGAATACTGTGTTCAGTTCTGGAGGCCGTATCTCCAGAAGGATATAAATACATTACAGACTGTACAAAGAAGGGCAACTAAAATGGTGCATGGTCTACAGCACAAAACTTACCCGGAGAGAATAAAAGATCTTAATATGTACAGTTTAGAGCAGAGACAGTAAAGGGGGAACATGATAGCAACTTTCATATATGTCAAAGGTTATAAGAAGGTGCAGAAGGGAAACATTCTTCAAAGGAAAAGAAATAGGTTCAGAGGAAATTTGAGGAAAAACTACTTCACAGAAAGGGTAGTGGATAAGTGGAATAGCCTCCCATCAGAGGTGGTAGAGGATAATACAGTAGAACAATATAAACATGTTGGGATAGACATAAGGATATCCTTACAAAGACCTAAGGATCAATAGGGTTTGAGGTCACCATAGGGTAAAAATTGGGCAAACTAGATGGGCCAAGTGGTTCTTATTTGCCATCAAAATCTATGTTTCTATGTTTCTATTGGATAATGTGGCCAACATTTGATCTGATGAGATTTGAATAGACAGAATGATAATTGGTATTCAAGTACCAATGCTCATGGTTGCTTCTACGGTGAATGTGGTTTAAAGTTACAAGTGACACTGACAAAACCAACTTCTTTCTCCAGCCCTAAAGTAGGCCAATAGGATTTACAAAAACAAACAATAAGGCACCAACAAGACGCCTCTTAGCGGAGCATCAGCAAAAATTAATGTACTTAATTGACTTCATACACTGGGAAATCTGACAGAAGCTGCTCTGATTGGCTGATATCGTATTGAGACCTTCATTCATTTGCGTTTCCACTCTGCTAGTTATCTCGTCGGCTGATGGTTTATTATTTGAATTCTAATTGGACTGATGAAAGATTGATATGTATGAATTTAGGACACTAATAAAGATGTCAATTAGAGATTTTTGGTGAGCACTTATTTGGATTAAAATACTTAGTTTGTATGCTTTTTTACTATTAGATACTGTTGTAAAATTACATTGCAATATGATTGTCACATTTCAGTAAGACTGTCCGGGACAGCTCTGAGAGGAGATAAATGGATTCTGGGGAAAGAGAAGGCAAACATTGGAACTGTACTAAATGGAGTTTTGCAAGAAGACTTACTAGCCCCATCATAGAAAGTAGGTAAAATTCTAATCACATTCATTTTTTTTATATATTCATCCTTACATCCTGCCCAACAAATAGAAAGTAAAATAAAAATATATGTGGTTAGAGCCAGCATGAAAGCATTCAACATGCGGCCTAATGCCTTTGTACAGTCACAGTTAGCAAAGTGTTGCTTGAACGCGGCTCCTGAACTGCGTTTAAACTGTACTGAGTTAAATCCCGACACGAGAATCTGTGAGTCAGCTCAGCATTCTCTCCAAGTCCCAGGGCAGAAGCAATTATGGAATAATTCAGAGAGAGTTACATTATCAGCTGAAATGGAAACAAGTGTATCCTCCGTTGGCACGAGCTGCCAGCCCAGTCCGGGCACTGAATTTCACTGGAAATATGGACTAATTACTTATTTATGGCACGCCGGTACCACCGCTCCCTGATTTTCCTGTTTTGTTTTCTGACTGAAGTTCGATGTAGTGTTAGTAATTGATCTCCAAAACCCCCCAAGCCTGCTTATTGAACTCAGCATAGATTAATTATTTATCGTAACCTATTTGCTTAGATGAATCATGTTTTAAAATTTATAAAAGGATTTTATTTACTCTTTTTTAACAAGAAGCACAGTAAGAAATCAGTTACACTGCACTCCGAGATCTGAGGTTTCGCTTCATTGTAATAACAAATAGCCACATGTGTGTGTTGTGGTATACTAACTCTAAATTAATAATATAATTACCATAAAATGGCTAAAAACAGTACATACTTGCCAACTCTCCCTGAATGTCAGGGAGGCTCCCTGAAATAGGGGTGATCTCCCTCACTCCCTGAAGAGTCTGGCATTCTCCCTGATGCTGAGCCAGTACAAGACGTGGTTGGCTTCGCCATCTGTGGCATGATGACACAGTTCAGAAATTGTGTCCTATGTCCATGTATTGATGCCTATGGAGGTGGCCATTTTCATGGAGACCAAGATTTAATCAAAGACTGACAGGTAAGACAACATGACTTCAGTAATGGAGACAGAAATGTAAAAGACACTTCAGTCTCTAGAGATTCATTAGCTGCTTTTCTATAACGCCTAGTTGCCTACTCTCCCAAATGTACGGGAGACTCCCGCATTTCTGAGAGACCTTCCGGGCTCCCGGGAGAGCAGAGCAACCTCCCGATTCTTGCCCCTGCAATAGGTAAGTGGCGTGGTGGGCCTTAATGATGCAAATATTGCATCATCTTAGCCCCGTCCCCTGCTGTAATTGGCCCAAATTATGACAATCGTTTAGGGGGTGGTGTCAAAATGAAGCAGTTCGTCATGCCCCACCCCCACATGCCCACATCCCTTTGGGATCTCCCTGAAGCCAACGAGGAAAAGTTAGCAAGTATGAAACAGTATCAGACAGAGGGGTCACCTAAAGGTTTGAACTGCAAATATTATCCACCTTAATTTTAAAGGAGATCACCACCTTCTACCATTTTACCTTAGAGGCAGATTTGTTTCTTTTTTGTTTTCCCTCAATATGGAAATTGATTTGTTTTGTAGTTATAATTGCATCAAATATACAGATCACAGCTTATCTTTTGTATAATTCAATGGCAACAACAGCAACAAAAAAATCTATTTGAAAAATAAAATGATTGAAGGTGGAGATCTCCTTTAAATGATATTACAATTTATAGTTTATTTGACATGCAACACATGTTACTTAAATAACTTTTTTGAGCAATTTTATTGTAGTATAATAAAGTTAATGAGAGAAACATAATTAAGACACGTTTTTGAACATGTGTAAGATATAATTGAACTTTGCAGTTTTCTTTATTGGTAAGTATAAAGTCTTAGGGACTGATTCATTAAGGCTGGCAAAACGAATGTAATGTGCGCTTTGTTTTTTTTTGAAAATGCGCATGAAACAGGTACATGCAGGTCCGTATTCAACAAGGAGCGGATGTGAGGATACGTCTGTTGATGAATATGGGTCTAGGTCCGCTCTGCTCTAACAGACAACAAACTACGACGGTGATTCACAAACTTTTTCAGTTTGCTGCACCCTTAGAGTCTCCATAATTTTTCAAGGCACCCCTCCAAAATAATTACAGAGCAGTCCCATTTTATAGTAGTTGGGTCAAAAAAACGTATTTAGGTCAGGACAGAAATAATTATTTAGCTGTATGCAAAAATAATACACATAAATCCAAGGGAAAAGAATATTTTTATATATTTTTTTCAATTATATTTCTGTCAAAGAATAATCTCCAGCTAACACACTGTGCTCTCCTTCATCTCCACACACTCTGTGCCCCTCTGCATCCACACACTCTGTGCCCCTCTGCATCCACACACTCTGTGCCCCTCTGCATCCACACACTCTGTGCCCCTCTGCATCCACACACTCTGTGCCCCTCTGCATCCACACACTCTGTGCCCCTCTGCATTCTTTCTGCCCCCTCTGCAATCTCACTCTGCCCCCACTGCATGCTCGCTCTGCCCCCTCTACATCCTCGCTGTGCCCCCTCTGCCCCCTCACTCTGCCCCCTCTGCATCCTCGCTGTGCCCCCTCTGCATCCTCGCTGTGCCCCCTCTGCATCCATGCTCTGCCCCCTCTGCATCCACGCTCTGTCCCCTCTGCATCTCAGGGCCAGGAAGAGGAAAAAACAAACAAACAAAAAAAACAACTTACCAATCCGCTTGTCAATGAATGTCGGGTGTGACATCACGCCCGACATTCAGTGAGAAGAGAGGAGGGAGAAGGATGCTGGGCCCCGGGTGCCGCTGGATTGGTACGTTTTTTTTTGTTTTCTTTTGTTTCTTCTTCTTCCTGTTCACGGCACCCCTGTGACAGCGCTGTGACAGCCCTGCGGAGCCTGGGAGCCGCGACGCACAGTTTGGGAACCTAGGCACTACAGGATGCGTCCAATACATATGTGGAGTATAAAGTCCCAAAAGAACGCAGAGAAAAATAAAAAAACTATTCAATTATTGTTATCTGGTAATAATATAGTCATTAATAACAAAACATTATTAATAAAAAAGTTGTTTTTCATTTTGTTTCCCAGGAAAAACATTTATTAGGAAGTAACTAATGTCTACTAAGCAAAAAATACAAATTTCTTACAGTTTCTCCTGATTGCAAACACACTGTCATCACTAGTACTCAGGACTTAGACTGGCCCTTTAGCTGGTGCAAGTTATACGACAGATAACAAGTAACTTTGACATGCCGAGAACTTGCTGTATGCACTCGAGCTTGGCACGCCCTTACTGTACATTAACTATGGGCATACGTCCCACGTGGCTCAGTGGTTAAGGCAGTGGATCCCAAACTTTTTCAGTTCAAGGCACCCTTAGGGTCTCCATAATTTTTTCAAGGCACCCCTAAGCCAAAATAATTACCAAGTAGTCCCCCGCCAGCCCTGGCTGCGGCACCCCTGTAAGATCACCACGGCACCCCAGGGAGCCGCGGCACACAGTTTGGGAACCACTGGGTTAAGGTTAAGCCATTGCTGTAACGCAGAAGTTAGCCCTTCTGCCTTACAGCACTAGGGGCCATGAGTTCAATTCCTGACCATGGCCTTATCTGTGTGAAGGTTGTATGTTCTCCCTGTGTTTGCGTGGGTTTCCTCCGGGTGCTCCAGTTTCCTCCCACACTCCAAAAACATACTGGTAGGTTAATTGGCGGCTAACAAATTGACCCTAGTCTGTGTGTCTGTCTGTGTCTGTCTGTGTTAAGAAATTTAGATTGTAAGCTCCAATGGGGCAGGGACTGATGTGAGTGAGTTCTCTGTACAGAGCTGCAGAATTAGTGGCGCTATATAAATAAATGGTAGTAATAATAATAATACTCCCCCTACCACGCCTGTTCCCTCCCTGAAATGGTAAGCTATCGTAAGTGTCCTTTGTGCCCGCAGGTGAAGCTGCCGCGTTCTGTGGCGTATGGTCCGATTCTATGCACGTGCGCATTATATGCAACAAATCACCAAATTTACGTCCCTCAATGAGGGCCCTTAGATGATAAGTATTTGGGCAGAGAAATCTGTTTCATGACATTGTATGTTACTTGTTGGTATCTCGATCCCCTCGATGCACAGCGATACCTAATATGTTGACGTATAAAGTATACACCATGTCTGCTATATAATTCTTTAGGTAAGATTCACTAAGATAATATTAAATGCCCTAATCTGGCAAATCCCAGGGTGCTTTATTGCCCCAGTACTGTATACTAACTAGAGATGGTCACTGACCCCCGTGTTTTGGTTTTGGATTCGGTTTTGGATCTGGATTACCGTCGTGTTTTGGTTTTGGTTTTGGTTTTGCAAAACCGCCATTGCGTGTTTTGGTTTTGGTTTTGGTTTTGTTTGGTTTTGTTTTGCTATTTTTTGGGAAAATCCATGTTTTTGGGCCTAAATTAACCCAATTTAGTGCTCCAACTGTTTTAGAGACAAGTAATCTAATTGTTGAGGTAATAAATCATCCAAAAAAACAGTTTAATTCTTCGTTGGTAGGCCTATTCTACACACAAAACAGATTGTCTTCCTCTCCATCTATGCATATTGGCAATGCAGCCATTGTCTTTGAATGTATATTACACCCTACACTTATAGTTAAATATGTAAAGAAATGGAAAAAGCCAGTTTGGTTTCTGTCTCTCAAGGCCCCCCTCCACTTGTATAAAATACCAAAAAATTCAGCCATTATAGACTGTACAATATTAATTGACATGGAGAAAGCCAGTTTGGTTTCTGTCTCTCAAGGCCCCCCTCCACTTGTATAAAATACCAAAAAATTCAGCCATTATAGACTGTACAATATTAATTGACATGGAGAAAGCCAGTTTGGTTTCTGTCTCTCAAGGCCCCCCTCCACTTGTATAAAATACTAAAAAATTCAGCCATTATAGACTGTACAATATTAATTGACATGGAAAAAGCCAGTTTGGTTTCTGTCTCTCTAGGCCCCCCTCCACTTGTATAACATACCCAAAAATTCAGCCATTATAGACTGTACAATATTATGAAAAATGGACAAAGCCAGTTTAGGGTCACTCTGTCTATGACACCCTACCCTTAAGGATAAATTGCCCTAACAGCAGCCTTTCAAGATGGTATGTGATATGGAAATGCCACAAGTCCCTTTCCTCTTTGGGGGTAGATTGCACCCTACACTTACATAGAAAGTTTTAAAAAGATGTTATCGGCATCATCTTCAGCTTAATCCTCACCCTCATCAGTGTGTACGTCATCATCACAGACTATCAATTCATCGCCGCTTGAATCCGCCATTAGAGAACAGTCAGTGCTTGGATGTCTTGGATGGTGAAGGCCTTCCTCGTGGAAGATGTAGTTCATTTTTATAAACATCATTTTCTCCACATTTTTGGGAAGTAACCTTCTACGGCGATCACTGACTAAGTTCCCTGCTGTGCTGAACACTCGTTCAGAGTACACACTGGAGGGTGGGCAGCTTAGGTATTGCAAAGCAAGTTTGTACATGGGTTTCCAAATGGCCTGCTTTTCTTCCCAGTAAGGAAAGGGACTGTCTGACATTTCCATATCAACTACCTCTTGAAAGTAATCCTCCACCATCCTTTGCATGTTTATACTCATATTGGATGGAGTTATGGGCAAAGTGACACATTTTTTTGAAAAATCCTTCAAACCAGCCCAGATGTTAAATTGTTCTCGTCTGCCCCCTTTGTCTTCCCTGCTTCTTTTTTGGAAATTTAATTTTTTACGAGCAACAGCTTGAGAAAGTGAAGGAGGACACGTCGTCAAGCCGAGGCCCAGTTCAGCGGCCAACTTGCTGAGCAATAGCTCCTTGCAAAAGTTCACATCTCGCTCATTTACAAGTAAAGACTCAATGTAGGTTTTAAACCTTGGATCAAGCACAGTGGCCAAAACGTACTGATCCGAGTTCAAGATCTTAATAACTCGAGGATCATTGTGAAGCGAATTAAGTACTTGATCGACAAGGCCAACATACTTTGCTGAATTGCTTGCTTTCAGCTCCTCCTTCATTTTCTCAAGCTGCTTTTCCAATAGTCTAATTAAAGGAATGACTTGGCTCAAACTAGCAGAGTCAGCACTGACCTCACATGTCACAACTTCAAATGGTTTCAGCACCTTGCACAGCACTGAAAGGATTCCCCACTGTGCAAGAGTGAAATACATCCCCCCTCCTTTCCCAATGTCATGACTTGTGCAATATGCTTGGATGGCTTTGCGCTGTTCCTCCATCCTCTGAAGCATGTACAGGGTGGAATTCCACCGAGTTACCACCTCTTGCTTAAGTTGGTGGCAGGGCAAGTTAAACTGCTCTTGGAGCTGCTGTAATCTCCTACATGCTGTGGCTGAATGCCTGAAATGGCCTGAAATTTTACGGGCCACTGAAAGCATCTCCTGCACCTCACGGTTATTTCGTAGGAAGCTCTGCACCACCAAGTTGATGGTGTGAGCAAAACAGGGAATATGTTGGAAATCACCCAGCTGTAATGCTCGCACTATATTGTTGGCGTTATCTGAAATGACATACCCTGGGGAGAGTCCGAGTGGTATAAGCCATGCATCAATCACATCTCTCAGTTTGCGTAACAAATTGTCAGCCGTATGCCTGTTAGTGAAGCCGGTGATACAAAGAGTGGCCTGCCTGTGACAAATGTTACGTAGTGGTGTACATGCTGCTGCTGTTCCTGCTGGTGAAGGTGAATGACCAACCCAGTGGGCTGTCACAGTCATATAGTCTTTGGTTTGGCCACTTCCACTTGTCCACATATCTGTGGTTAAGTGAACAGTGGGCAGAATGGCATTTTTCAGCGCAATCTCTACATTTTTACACACTTTTTGGTATAGTTGTGGAATAGCTTTACGGGAGAAATGGTGTCGCGATGGAATTCTGTAACGCGGACACAAAACCTCAATTAACTGTGAAAAACCAGCTGCGTTTATTGTGGAGATTGGACGCAGATCTAACACTAACATTGCAGCCATGGCGTCTGTGATTCGCTTGGCGACTGGGTGACTGCTGTCATATTTGCTTCCCCTCGCAAATGATTGTTTCACAGTTAATTGCTGAAATGTAGGACTGCTCATTTTATTAACCTGCCTCTGGGATGACGATTCACCCCCAGCAGCAGCAACAGCAGCAGCAGGACTAACGCTTTCTTCAGAGGAATCAATAATAGTGCCGGAGTCATCCAGCCTTAAGTGGGATGCCGGGCTAACTCCGAGCGCTACTGAGGATATTGATGAGGATGGTGTGGGGGGTGTATTTTGTAGCCATCGGTATGTCGGTGAGCGGAGGGTCTTGGCTGATGAGGGAGTGCTTGTATTCTTTTGGGAAGAACTTTCAGCTTTTCCCAACACTTTGCCATGAACTCTCGTTAAATGGCGTAACATAGACGAGGTTCCAAGATGGTTAAGGTCCCTCCCTCGACTGACTGTGGCTTCACATACACTACAAATGGCTATACAATTGTTGTCTGGATTTGGGTAGAAATAATTCCACACATAAGAAGTGGATTTTTTTGTTTTATGCCCAGGCATGACAATGGCCTTTTTCTTGTCACGTGCCAGAACTGCTGCCACTGGTGCAGGACTTACACAAACAACCTCATCCTCATCAACATCCTCATTAGCGCCCTCGTCGCCTACACAAATCTCCCCCTCATCCTCTTCTAATTCCAAAGTGGCATCCTCAATTTGGGTATCACCGGCTACACTCGGGCTATTAAGGCACACATCAGCAGAATGCTCACGATTAGACATCCCACTGTTGGATGGACTCTCCACAGGGATTGTTGTCATTTGTGAATCAGAGCAAATATTCTCCTGTAATGCCTCACTGTTATCTTGCAGCTCGGCTTTGACGCGTAACAGTAGTTGTGCACCAATTGTAGGCTGGGTAACTTTTTGGGATCTGCCACTAATAGCCAAAGGTGAAGGCCTCATTCTCTCTTTGCCACTGCGTGTGTAGAATGGCATGCTTGCAATTTTTTTTTTATCGTCACTTAACTTTTGCTCAGTTACACTTCTTTTTCGCTTCAATACAGTAAATTTTTTTTTGGTTTTTGTTTTTTGCACTAATTTGAAAACACTCTGTTGTTTGACATCGCCTTGGCCAGATGACGTACTGGGAACACTAACATCAGGACTGGTGACAGAACCTGGTTGCTCATTTAGATCATATGTGGACTGCTTTGAATCCATTCTGAGCGCAAACCACTGGGGAGTGCTAAAAATTATTTAGTAGATTCTGCTGACAGTTATGACTTTTGACAGCCAGAAATATTAATGCACAATTAGGGAGGACACCCCAAAAGCACTGAGGAGTGCTAAAAATTATTTAGTAGATTCTGCTGACAGTTATGACTTTTGACAGCCAGAAATATTAATGCACAATTAGGGAGGACACCCCAAAAGCACTGAGGAGTGCTAAAAATTATTTAGTAGATACTGCTGACAGATATGACTTTTGACAGCCAGAAATATTAATGCACAATTAGGGAGGACACCCCAAAAACACTGAGGAGTGCTAAAAATTATTTAGTAGATACTGCTGACAGATATGACTTTTGACAGCCAGAAATATTAATGCACAATTAGGGAGGACACCCCAAAAACACTGAGGAGTGCTAAAAATTATTTAGTAGATACTGCTGACAGATATGACTTTTGACAGCCAGAAATATTAATGCACAATTAGGGAGGACACCCCAAAAACACTGAGGAGTGCTAAAAATTATTTAGTAGATACTGCTGACAGATATGACTTTTGACAGCCAGAAATATTAATGCACAATTAGGGAGGACACCCCAAAAACACTGAGGAGTGCTAAAAATTATTTAGTAGATACTGCTGACAGATATGACTTTTGACAGCCAGAAATATTAATGCACAATTAGGGAGGACACCCCAAAAACACTGAGGAGTGCTAAAAATTATTTAGTAGATACTGCTGACAGATATGACTTTTGACAGCCAGAAATATTAATGCACAATTAGGGAGGACACCCCAAAAACACTGAGGAGTGCTAAAAATTATTTAGTAGATACTGCTGACAGATATGACTTTTGACAGCCAGAAATATTAATGCACAATTAGGGAGGACACCCCAAAAACACTGAGGAGTGCTAAAAATTATTTAGTAGATACTGCTGACAGATATGACTTTTGACAGCCAGAAATATTAATGCACAATTAGGGAGGACACCCCAACAACACTGAGGAGTGCTAAAAATTATTTAGTAGATACTGCTGACAGATATGACTTTTGACAGCCAGAAATATTAATGCACAATTAGGGAGGACACCCCAAAAACACTGAGGAGTGCTAAAAATTATTTAGTAGATACTGCTGACAGATATGACTTTTGACAGCCAGAAATATTAATGCACAATTAGGGAGGACACCCCAAAAACACTGAGGAGTGCTAAAAATTATTTAGTAGATACTGCTGACAGATATGACTTTTGACAGCCAGAAATATTAATGCACAATTAGGGAGGACACCCCAAAAACACTGAGGAGTGCTAAAAATTATTTAGTAGATACTGCTGACAGATATGACTTTTGACAGCCAGAAATATTAATGCACAATTAGGGAGGACACCCCAAAAGCACTGAGGTGTGCTACAAATTACTTAGTAGATACTGCTGACAGATATGACTTTTGACAGCCAGAAATATTAATGCACAATTAGGGAGGACACCCCAAAAGCACTGAGGAGTGCTACAAATTATTTAGTAGATACTGCTGACAGATGACTTTTGACAGCCAGAAATATTAATGCACAATTAGGGAGGACACCCCAAAAGCACTGAGGTGTGCTACAAATTATTTAGTAGATACTGCTGACAGATATGACTTTTGACAGCCAGAAATATTAATGCACAATTAGGGAGGACACCCCAAAAGCACTGAGGTGTGCTACAAATTATTTAGTAGATACTGCTGACAGATATGACTTTTGACAGCCAGAAATATTAATGCACAATTATGGGGGACACCCCAAAAGCACTGGGGAGTGCCAAATATGAAGAAAAAATAATAAACCTCTATCCTCCTCTCTGCACTAGCGATTTTGGTTAGAGCAATTGCAAGAACAATATTGTATTCTCTGTCCCTGCTCTAATTAGCCTATGACTACACCCTGCTCTCTCCCTCTGTCAAATGGCGATGGATTGCTGTGGAGGCGTCTATTTATAAAGTTGAAGTATCGCGAGAACCGAGTCCCGAGATCCGACAACGTCACAATGACGTTCGGCCTCGATTTGGATTCGGAATGGGCGGGAGAGTACCGAGCTGCTCAGCTCGGTACTCGGATACCCAAAGTTCGGGTGGGTTCGGTTCTCGGAGAACCGGACCCGCCCATCTCTAATACTAACGAATGAGTGAAGTAACACCAGCCTTAGAGTGAGGTGCTTGTTGGGATATTTGGGGTTGGTGGTGGCATCAGCCACATTAGGGTAACGCCAAACCGAAGGCAAGTAGAACTTTATATTTTATCTTATCTTAGTTTGTTTTTACGTTTTGGATGGAATTATCCTGTAATGTACAATAATGGGACATGTTGCTGTAGTTAGATCTAGTGAGCTAGAACCTTTCAGTTTGTTTCCATGCTTGTAACTGTAATATTATCACCATATGTTCCTTTATTATCTTTCTGGCTGTACAGCTCTCAATAATATTGTAGCACCATATAAATAGAGAATAATAATAATTTGTCTCAAAATGCCAATTTGCTTCCCACTCTCTTTGTTTCCAGTTCTCTCCTCTTCAGAACCAAAATAAGAGAATGTCTATGTACTAAGGCAAATCTGGAAGAAAAAATGTAATTGGTCTCTTTCCTCCATATTTGCATCCTCTCTGTTCCTTTGCACGGCTGTCTGCTGGGGGCATGTCGCAGGAGGGGTTGGTACGTACACATGGTACTCCAAAATCCTTTGCCACCTCAGAGGTGACAGAGGTCTGTTTTGCTATGTTATTGTGTTTGTAATCACTAAATAATACATACGTCAGCTAAAGGATTTACTAAACTGCGGGTTTGAAGAATTGGAGATGTTGCCTATAGC
Source organism: Mixophyes fleayi (assembly GCF_038048845.1). Classification (NCBI taxonomy): domain Eukaryota; kingdom Metazoa; phylum Chordata; class Amphibia; order Anura; family Limnodynastidae; genus Mixophyes; species Mixophyes fleayi. The sequence continues at coordinate 7,573,082 of NC_134409.1, forward strand.
AACCAATCATATTCTAGTTATCATTTATTTAGTACATTCTACACAATGACAGCTAGAATCTGATTGGTTGATATAGGCAACATCTCCACCTTTTCAAACCCGCAGTTTAGTAAATATACCCCAAAGTCTCTTTTGCACCCAAGGCGGATGCCAAAACTTTTGCATTTTTGCAGATGCCTCTTATCCCTACATCTTGCCCTGGTTCAGATAAAGAACTTATTTCTCTGCATTAATATCCCTTTAAATCCTAAATCTTGCATCCAGCCTTTCCTCGCCAAACACTAATCAGTAATAAAGTTAAAATAAGCTATTCATTTGTCAGGTATCGTAAATATGGTTCTTGACCAGTGTTCAAAAGCCTCGTTGATTGTGGTCTTGTTTTACGAGTAGCAGCCTCACTGCGCAGCGGAGGGTCAAATTAATGGATAAATAAATATGGCTTTTTACTGCCTCAGTCTCTCTCCCTGTGAGCCGATTCACGGCTTGTCATCTTAATATTACTTTATTGGTTATGTCTCTCTGTATCCCACCAAAACGCTTCACTTGCACTTTGCTACGCGTTTCAGAGCCAAGATGGCAGCGTGTTCTTTTGGCTCTGTGTCCAAGGCACAATAAAAATGATTGGGGCTAATGAAATTATTTGCCATCTCCATGTTCTCTGCCAAGTTCTGCACAGAGTTTTGACTTATAGTTGTTTAATGCAAAACAGAATTATCCATTAGGTGAAATCAAAATATATGCTTTTCCAAAACTAAGGTTAGCGCTGTATCACAGACAGAGTGGCTGTCTATTAAAATAGCTTATTAAGTGCGAATACAATAAACTACTTAAACTGCAAGTAACGTTACTTTATAACCTTAACATATATTAAAGCCCGAGTATTAGTGAGCTAAATAGTATGCTCGAAGCAACTGATGTGTTTATATTTATCACAATTATACCCAGTGTGCTGTCTGTGCTATCATTTACAGGATGCAGGCTTAGTCCGGTGGTGCTTCTCTACTGTGCATCAGTGCAAAGACAGACCTTGTGCAATTGGCTAGCAAATCTCCATGGTAGCAGTATTGCTTTGTAAAGACTTCCAATTCGTGGAATCAGAGACAGTGATGCCCTACTTGTTTCGTGTTAATGTTTCTTGTCCTATCCCATCAGAACAGTACCTCAGGACGTGGAATGTGTCTTCAGCTGTCTGTATTGTAGGGAGGAAAAATTGGCTCAGTCGCACTGTTTAGCAGAACAGCAGTGGGGGGTTGGGACATGAAAGAACAATGTATTTTATCTTTATGCTTTATATATGGTCATTTCAATTTTGAGGTTTAGTCATCCTTTAAAGGGGCACTCCACCTCCAGATTATTCTAACTTCCAGACAGATTTGTTTACTTCATCATCATCATCACCATTTATTTATATAGCGCCACTAATTCCGCAGCTCTGTACAGAGAACTCATTCACATCAGTCCCTGCCCCATTGGAGCTTACAGTCTAAATTCCTTAACACACAGACACAGACAGACAGACGCACAGACTAGGGTCAATTTTGATAGCAGCCATTTAACCTACTAGTATGTTTTTGGAGTGTGGGAGGAAACCGGAGCATCCAGAGGAAACCCACGCAAACACGGGGAGAACATACAAACTCCTCACAGATCAGGCCATGGTCTGGAATCGAACTCATGACCCCAGGGCTGTAAGGCAAAAGTGCTAACCACTGAGCCACCGTACTGCCTCAGATTTGTTTACTTGCGTAGAGTAGAAATCACGGTCGATTAGGATGTGACTGCAAAGTCTTGACAGTACCTTGCAGGCAGGTAAGCATCCCCGTGAAGCACTGCCTGCTCTCTCAGCAGTCCAGGAACCCCCCAATTATGGGAGTCTCTCTGGAAGAGTAATCAACTGTGCTTTCCACCAAAATTCTGCAGAAAAGTTAACAGGACATCTTAAATCATCTAAAGGGCTCACTGTGTATGTTCCCGTAAACCTTACATCAACCTTAGAATTCTAAACATTTGCATGCAAATAAACACACGGAGACATGTGTAAGTTATTAAAAATTGCCTGAGCTTTTATTATAATTTTAACTTTAACTAAACCTATGGGGGCGGAGAAAGGGCCCTGCGACACAGCTCTCAAGCTGATAACACAAAATCACAAGTGGACTGGCGCACACCGCCGTACGTCCACAACCACGGGGAACAAATCCCATCATAACTTGCGCTAAATTGGCGTCAGAGTGACTGCCCATTTAAAACTCACGCTGCCCTTCCTCCCCGAGCCGGACAGGGACCCTCCTCACCGAAGGGCCAAAAAGGGAGTTACTGGTACCTCAAAGGGGGGCAGTGACCTACGACAACTACCTGTGCGCCCACAAATCAGCCGCTGAACGCAGTGCCTTCCTACCGCAACATTAACCCAGAAATACTCGCAACTAGGGGTGGGTGGGATCTCGTGCTGTGGAATGAGGCAGAACAGGAAGTACAGCCTTCTTTACCAATCAAGGTCCCTCCCACTGGAGCACACATTGGTCGGGCCAAAACCTATGTTAACTCCTTCAGGTAAGAGTTCAGCTTACTACAAACCCTGTCGCCTTTTAAGTGGATTTGTCCTATGCGGCCTCACTTGTCATTATTATCAGAGAGGGATAACATGAAAACATGATAGAAATGCTCAGCTGCATTCTAATATTTTTTGCAATTGGCCCCCGCGACAGCAAGGTGTCCTTGGCTGAAGATGGCGTCCCTGGATTGAACACCAGCTCCATGCAGCTGGCTCTCTTCCTACCCTGGAATGTCTCCTATGGTCAGGACAGGTACGACTCGCTGCTACTGTGTCCCGTGGGCAATCGCGATAAATAATGCAATACAGGTTTTCATTCCCTTTAATTTAGAGGAATTTGCAGCTAAGCATATTGTCCCTTTTTAGATTACATATATATTAATCATCCCAGATAATTCATCCTTTACTTTGTACAATAGATGTGAAACAATCCAAAGACAATCATTCAATTCATTAAAAGAAAAGATCGCTGATTGCCAAGAAAACTTCCATCAGATTTTGCAGCTTTCAGCAGTTACATTGTGTTTACATAGAGGATAAAACCATTAATGGCCGCGTATCAATTGTAACGGATGATAGACGTTTTCACATCTGTGCAGCTCATTTCATAACGTACAAATCTGAAATACACTATTACTAAAGAACATTTTTAAAAGCAATCAAAGTACTTTTACTGTGTTGACTAATGAATGTAATTTTTGGAAGCATTTGTGCACTCTCCCAGCAGTATTATATCTGCTATAAAGCAGTAAGAGGCAACAGGAAATAGCCACATGCACTCACAGAGGGAGGAGGGAGAGCAGTGCGCAGGGGAGGTCACATGACACGGAAGGCGGTCGGCCTCCGTTCTGATAAGATTGGGAGCAGCCAGCTAGACGGGTCACTGGTGGCCTGTGAGCCGTCTGTTGCCCACTGCTGCTCTAAGGGCTATTTTTAAAAGCGTTACACAACGGACATATATTGTATCTGACATTGAATTAAGGCGCCTATTTTTTTGTCAATGACCGATAAAAAAAACTCTTATGGCTTCAATTTATCAAATAAATCTCACTAGGGCAGCTGGTCGATACTTAGCTCCCCCGGCAAGACTGGACCGGGCAGGAAGCGTTATCTTACCGCTTTGCCAGGCCAATTTCTGTAGATATGCTCATGTTTGGATGTTTGGGTTGGTTCACGCTTGTACAGAGGTATTAAATGCCCAGATTCCGACTTCCAGTTCCACTAATAGCCTGAAAAGTAAATAATAAATAAAAATGATTAAATTAAATATTTACACTGCACTGTTCAAAGAAGTGGAGGTGAGAGCGCCACTGGTGGGCCCTAACTTTTGATATTGGGCTGGTGATCCCTCTGGTACCAGATATTGAGAATTATTGAGAATAATACAGAAAAAGAAAAGTGTCCAATCACACATAATAAAAATGTATGATAACTATAGGACAAATGTGTTACATCATTTAATATAAAAATGATTAACAATGTTGTTAAATGTTGCTTATTTAGAATTATTATGTTAGGTACTACAACATACTTGAATAATCCATGGTAGTTGAAATAGGACTTGTGTCTGAAATTGTCTGCTGAAGATGTAGAAACAAACTGGAAACTCATTTATGATGCACACTGAAATATCATTTTTATACTACTACTGAAAACTAGGTGCACCGTTATGCCTTTTCCGTATTTTGCTTGAAGCTCCATCACTGCGTCAAATTCTTCCTCACTGCTCATGCAGACTTCTACTTCTTCAAAATAAACCATCTTCCTCTGTAAACCCACTTGTCTCGTTAGGTCCAAAGCCGGTCTTGAACAGATGTTTGGGTATAAGTTACCTCTACTGTATTTCTGAGTTTTCAATAGGTGATTTCAGGCAGATTTGTCTGTATTCCCCAGTATTGTTTGACTACTGTGTTTGTTCCCAATGGTAAAGCACTACAGAATATGCTGGCGCTATATAAATAAATGTTGAGGATGACGATGATTCCCAGCAGTAGGAGTTCTTCCAATAACCTTAATAATTAGGCAACAATTTCTGGAGTTTGTACACAGCATTTTGTCCATACATTACAGAATAAGAGAATACACTGAATATTTCGTGCAAAACAGCGAAGATGTCAAGGACAAATATTTCAAGGGACAGGTCTTTAAACTTGGGTCTGTCAATGGAAAATAGGGACAATGATATATTTAATTTTTCCTATTTAGACATGATACTATTTTTACCTCTAGAAATCTGCAAATTGCAAGCAAATACATCATACATGCCAACCTTTTGAAGCTGGCCTCTTGGAGCTGGGGGGAAGGGGGAGAGGTGTGCGTGTGGGGGCGGGACTTGAATAACGCATCATTTTGGCCCTGCTCCCACTATAAAATGCAGAAATTCACAGCATTGAAAAGCAGCGGCTGGGCGTAATGACTGGATTAAGCCACGCCCCCGATCTTCAATGCTGTTAATTTCTGCATTTTTTCAGGAAGTTGTGCCTACTCTTCCGGGAGCCTGGGAGGTCTCCCCGAAATTCGGGAGAGTAGGCAAGTATGAAATACGTACAGCACACTACTGAGCAAAAGTCTATATCTAAAGCATTTTTTAGGTGGAGACATCTGGGCCTGATTCACTAAGGAGAGCAAAGCAAAAAAAAAATTGTACCTTGGCAAAACCATGTTGCATTGGAGGGGGAGGTAAATTTAAAATGTGGGGACAGATTTATAGTTGGGGTATGGGATGTCCTAGATCAACTTTAAATTTCAGTTTATAAATAAAGCTATCTAGTATTTGTGTGCTACGTGACAACACAGCCAGTATTTATCTTATGTGCAAAATAATAATTTGCACCCCTTGTATTGTAACATGGTTTGTCCAGGAGCAAATTTACTCCTTTTTTTTTTTTGCTTTGCTCTCCTTAATGAATCAGGCCCCTGTGTGATCTTATTGTCAGTACCATCAGATGCAGAATGTCAGAGAACATGGACGGATACTGTGCACAGTTGGCAGATTTAGCCGAGTTCCAAACACGCATTGATCTCGGTGCAGAGAAAACATTACCTCTCAAACGACTCCTGTTTCTCTTTTAAGGAGATGTAGAGTATAATATGTTAATAGGCTCAGGATGCCGGAGATAAGCCCTGCTTGAACACAGGATGCCTGAAATTCTTCAGCACCTGACAGCCCGGAGCGTGCAGGTGTGTCTGAAACCCGATAGCGGACTAGACGCAGGCTTTTCAATCACTTCCCATTAACTGAATGGATTATTCTTATTATCAATACTGGCATCAAAGAAAACGGCAAGGCATTTGTTATACAAAACAGCAGCCTTACACCTGCCAAAAAACGAATCTCAATTTTAAGGCAACAGATTTGAGCTCAGACTCCCTCTGTGCCAGCAATTTGTTCAGAGAGCACTTTGTTAATACGCGGTACGTTAGTCTATAATGCCCTCTTTGAAGAGTGTTTGTATCTCTCAAAGTTTCAATGGGATCGGTGCATTGCAATGTCTGATGTCAATCACAAGCCCCGGCAAGAGTCTAACCGATGTCGTTTTTAAACGTAAATAGAATAGTAATAGCAATATTATGTTTGTAAAATTCCAGGGATTATAGTATGTGCTGGGGTTAGTTGCTGTTGCTTTGTACACTGAAATGAATTAAGAATCAATATTTATATTTGTAAGATCAAAGCAGGAATCTGTTACTCGAAGGCTAACTCCAATTAACCTGCTTTACGGCGAGCAGATGGGGTCCCACATCAGAGATGGTTATGAATCGGGGAAAAGTAATAAGTACCTCACTTGTTACCCCGGTGTTGACCCAGGAGGTGACTTCTTACCTCAGTGTTGTTTGAGGGGTCGTCCAAACAGCAAATTGATGAGACTCCATCAAATCACTCCTGTGTTAGAAATTAAACCTGGGGTCCTAGATCTCGATCCCCCATAGACCTGCTAGTGTTGGGGGGAGGATCATATTGATTAAAGAGCAGTAGGGTTATTTTTCCTAAGTGCATGAGCACCAACAAATTCCTCCATTGCTGTTATCTGCAATCTGTGCCAACAACATGTGTATTCTCCTGCTCTTCACCAAAACTCTGATATATTATATATGTATTATAAGCATACTTGTCGATTTTCTCAAGTCGGCGCCCAGGAGCTGCCTGGGGGAGGTGGGCGTTTCGGGGGTGGGTCTTTGCAACCCACACCATTTTGGCCCCGCCCCGTGACGTAATGACGCAAACACGGCCATTCCCTGATAATTGTGGCATTTTGTATCTAATTCTGCCCACTTCACTAGGAAGTGGGCAGATGCGGGAGACTGCCATACTCTGCCGGGAGTCTGGGAGACCTACCCGGAATCCGGGAGAGTTGACAAGTATGATTATAAGCAATACATAAATCAAATGCAAATGCATTGTTTTGTTGTTCAGCATCAGTGAAACCTGGACACATAAGGCCTGATTCTTTAAGGAGCGAAAATTGCGGGGGGTTTTCACGGATGGAAATTTTACGCAGGTACAAGCGGATCTGAAGAAACGTTCTCAGTTGAATACCGGGTAAGCACAATTTGCTGATACGGCACTTGTTGTATGGAGACACAACACACTGCAGCATAACAACTATTAAAATATAACCATAAATAAAAAGACATTGAAAAGAAAAGTTTTTTCTGTTATTTTTACATGAAACACATGAATCAGGACGTTTTCAATGCATACTGTGCATAAAATGTATTTTTACAGTTACTCAATTGTAAACACACGTTCTTTAATACATAGATGTCTGTCATCCCTCTTGCTCGGCACCTACACCTGCCCTGTAGATGGTGCGAATGATACAGCTAAAAACATGGACCTGAGAGATGACCTGAGCTCGAATTGGCTATTTGTTCATGCACTTGGCCTCGGCGCCCTTACTGTACAGTGCCCATGTTGGTCCTTCTCTTCCCATCCCTGTTCCACCCTTGAAATCGCACCCAGTCTGAAGTGTCATTTATATGTGAACATGAGCCGCATACAGTTGTGTTGTCTGGTGCAAGTCTTGTTCTCGTACATGCACAGAGAGATATTATGCAAAATACGCCAAACAAATGGACTTAGGTTACTTAATGAATCAGGCCCACGATCCCTTAAGTTTTTGTGGTTTTCTAAATCACAGGAAACAGCACATATTATTATTCTATGGCAGACATACACTTACACATATTATTATTCTATGGCAGACATACACTTACACATATTATTATTCTATGGCAGACATACACTTACACATATTATTATTCTATGGCAGACATACACTTACACATATTATTATTCTATGGCAGACATACACTTACACATATTATTATTCTATGGCAGACATACACTTACACATATTATTATTCTATGGCAGACATACACTTACACATATTATTATTATATGGCAGACATACACTTACACATATTATTATATGGCAGACATACACTTACACATATTATTATTCTATGGCAGACATACACTTACACATATTATTATTATATGGCAGACATACACTTACACATATTATTATTATATGGCAGACATACACTTACACATATTATTCTCTGGCAGACATACACTTACACATATTATTATTCTATGGCAGACATACACTTACACATATTATTATTATATGGCAGACATACACTTACACATATTATTATTATATGGCAGACATACACTTACACAGCTTTTCTGTCCTGGGTGTAGATTTATTAAACCTTATAAAAAGGGAAAATGTTGTAGCAACCAATCAGATTCTAGCTATCATGTTCCAGAATGTGTTAGAGAAATGACAGCTAGAATCTGATTGGTTGCTATGGGCAGCGCCTCCACTTTTCCTTTTTAGAGGATTTGATACCTCTAAAGGCAAAAATGTGCCCCCTCACCTAAAATAACACCTGGAAAAAATAAAACAAAGATCACACTTTTAGGTTCAGGCCTTTATGCATATTTTTAACAAAACCCATCATGCACAGTGGTTAATTGACACTTTTCCACTTATTTTACAATTATAGTAACTGGGATGAATGAATTAATGAAAAAATAACTTTCATGTTAATTATTTAATTCAACCCAGGTGATTATGATTGGTAAATAAGCAGGAGAAAAGTCAGCAAATCATTGTGACCCAGGTGTAATCATAACGCTAAAGCTGAGCAGTGTATTACGCAGTGTATTGTGTGCAGTGTACTGTGCAGTGCATAGTGAGCAGTGCACTGCACAGTATATAGTCAGGGCTGCCAAGAGGAATTCAGGGCCCGGGTACAACAAACTCATGGGGCCCCCCCATAGTTGAGTAAGCCCTAAAAATTTTTTGCGCCGCCTAACGGCGGCGCAAAAAACACGACGCGGGTTTGGTCATACATTCAGGGGCGTGTCAATGCGCCATTGGGGCGTGGCTAGCCTAACGACGGTGCAAAAATTTTCGGGAATGTGGTCATACATTTGGGGCCGTGGCAATGCACCGTTGGGCGCATAGCTAGCACATCAAAATCACTAGGTCCTGAATTCACCACAGCGTCACATATGTCCAAGCACTCCTGACTTTTAAGACATCCAGCACCACAGTGTAGTATACAAAGAATGCAGTGTGTACACAAACAGTTCAGTCTTGGCCTGCGCCCACTGGGCTCACCAAACATTGGCATTGTCCCTACTAGAATCACAACATTTCACACACTATGCTGCTCTGTCCTACCTGTTCTTCTCACTTTCTCCACCCGAGGCTGCTGGTTTCTTTAGTTGTGGCTTGCCTGGATCTTGGAATGTAGAAGGACCTATTTGGGAAAAAAATGGCTACATTTAGAAAATTTCAGTCAGACGCAGCGTTAAATCAATAGCACCCACGATTAATAATTAGGCCTTCCTCCAGCCCCAACATTAAAATAATAGAATTCACATGTAATAAATAAACCTATTTCCCGTCATGCAAACAGCCTAGCAATACCTATTTCCCGCAACCATCACTGCCATTAAATAATTCATAGTCACATTTAATAAATAGACCTCATCCTCCCCAAACTCACCTCCACATTCAATAGGCCCCAAATCACCCCATCTTAAATTAATAATCCCCACTATTAAATTGCCTCACCATCACCCTACAAACAAAATAGCGCCCATTAATTAGCCACCACCTACCGCACACACACTACATTGCAACAAGCCCCATCACAACTACACTGCGCCCTCCATGCTGCTTTCCCCCCTTTTTATTCACTCTGTGCCTCTTTGCCCCTTTTTTTTATAACTCTGTGCCTCTCTGCCGCTGTTTTCCTCCTCTGTGCCTCTCTGCCCCTCTTTTCCTCCTCTGTGCCTCTCTGCCCCTCTTTTCCTCCTCTGTGCCTCTCTGCCCCTCTTTTCCTCCTCTGTGCCTCTCTGCCCCTCTTTTCCTCCTCTGTGCCTCTCTTTTCCTCCTCTGTGCCCCTCTTTTCCTCCTCTGTGCCCCTCTTTTCCTCCTCTGTGCCCCTCTTTTCCTCCTCTGTGCCCCTCTTTTCCTCCTCTGTGCCCCTCTTTTCCTCCTCTGTGCCTCTCTTTTCCTCCTCTGTGCCTCTCTTTTCCTCCTCTGTGCCTCTCTTTTCCTCCTCTGTGCCTCTCTTTTCCTCCTCTGTGCCCCCTTTTCCTCCTCTGTGCCTCTCTTTTCCTCCTCTGTGCCCCTCTTTTCCTCCTCTGTGCCCCTCTTTTCCTCCTCTGTGCCTCTCTTTTCCTCCTCTGTGCCCCTCTTTTCCTCCTCTGTGCCTCTCTTTTCCTCCTCTGTGCCTCTCTTTTCCTCCCCTGTGCCTCTCTTTTCCTCCTCTGTGCCTCTCTTTTCCTCCTCTGTGCCTCTCTTTTCCTCCTCTGTGCCTCTCTTTTCCTCCTCTGTGCCTCTCTTTTCCTCCTCTGTCCCTCTCTTTTCCTCCTCTGTGCCTCTCAGTTTCTTTCCTTACCTTTTGTCAGCTTCTTTCTTTTCTTCTCTTCTCTTCTGTCTTCTCTTCTTTCTTCTTCTTTGGTCTTGTCAGGCTGCGGCGCTCCTCACTGACTGACTGCCGGGCGTGACTTGATGACGTCACGCCCGACAGTCAGTGTGAATGGAGAAGACAGGAGAGGAGGGACGCGGCGCCGCGGTCACGTGAGTATTGATTTTTTTTTTTTTTTTATTTCTTATAGCTCCCCCCACCAACGCCCCACCCCCCCCTCCCCCTACCCCGCGGGAATTTTTTTTTTAAAAAAATAAAAATACGCAAAATACAAAAAAATAAAATAAAAAAAAAAAATGACAAAAAATAGCAGCAAGGGCCCGGCCCGGGCCCCCTGGCATGGCCGGGCCCGGGTAAAATGTACCCGCTCCCCCCCCCTCTCGGCGGCCCTGTATATAGTGTGTAGTGTATTGTGCAGTGCACTGTGCAGTATATAGTGTGCAGTGTGTTGTACAGTATATAGTGTGTAGTGTATTGTGCAGTGCAATGTTTAGCATATAGTGTGCAGTGCACTGCACAGTATATAGTGTGTAGTGTATTGTGCAGTGCACTGTGCAGTATATAGTGTGCAGTGTACTGTGCAATGTATAGTGTGCAGGGTATTGTGCAGTATATAGTGTGCAGTGTTCTGTGCAGTGTATAGTGTGCAGGGTATTGTGCCGTGTATAGTGAGCAGTGTATTGTGCAGTATATAGTGTGCAGTGTATAGTGTGCAGTGTACTGTGCAGTGTATGGTGTGCAGGGTATTGTGCAGTATATAGTGTGCAGTGTTCTGTGCAGTGTATAGTGTGCAGTGTATAGTGTGCAGGGTATTGTGCGGTATATAGTGTGCAGTGTACTGTGCAGTGTGCAGTGTACTGTGCAGTGTATAGTGTGAAGTGTACTGTGCAGTGTATAGTGTGCAGGGTATTGTGCAGTGCTGTACAATGCAGATATCACTACTAAACCCAGAGAATGTTTCCCTTTGTTCTGCCAATATAAAAAAAAAGAAATCCTGATTTTCAGGCTGCAGCCGGGAGCTGTTTTTTTAATCGCTAGCACAAAACCGAAGTTTAGCCAAAACAGAAAAACAACAGCAAAGACGAACGTACCTGAAGAGTAGATTTGCAGACCCTCCGCTCGGGTTTTACTCACATGTCTCATCCAGGACTGATTCCAAAATCCTGCCACTCACATTACAGGGAAACTGAAGGAACAGAACGTATTACGTGTAATTGTCTCCTCAACTATTTCAGAAAGAGAGAACCAAAAACAAAGGAAAGCAGGAAATGTGTGTAACCCTCTAACTATTTCTCCAAGTGCCCTGGAGCCACAGATGTTACTGATTCCATCAGATAACAAGTTCTAACTTCTCAGACCCCAAAAAACAAAGTAAGGAAGTCCCAGTCCTGCTATTAGTTATACGTTCTATGCCGGTCTCAGTGATTGTGTGGCCTGGCGCTCAGTAAGTGCCCTAATCAGAGGAACTTGTCGCAAGCCCATAGTGAAATTACAAACATGTGTCTAATGATTTCTTTTTATTGCTCTTTAATAATTACATAATTTGAAGTTTGTTTTTTTTGCTAAATAATTAAAAAAAATGTTGTTCAAAGAATGCTGGTATGTTACATAGTGACCAAAAGTACCAGGATTATATGCATTAGCACCCAAGGCAAACAAACCATGCTCGCCAACGTTGTAACTCCCCCCTCCTGGAGATCCTGGAGGGCATAAGCACGGGGTGGAGGCAGTCTTTGTGCCGTGGGGGCTGGGACAACATTACATGATTTGCTGGGAATTAAGTAATTTGGGCAACCAACTAGGAAGTGGTTGGGATCAGGTAGAAGGTGCTGCTGTCCTGTAGTGATGGGAAATCTAGTTCATTTTGAAGCTTAGTTCATTTTGATCTAGTTCACACAAAAGATTAGTTCAAAAGATTAGTTAATTTCACTCATTTGACTCATTTAGTTAATTTAGCTCAGTTAGATCACTGGTTCTGGAACACTGCTGAGAGAAGTGATTGGCGATATAGATCTAGTCTATTACACATACTGCAGGCATATCTACTACTTCTCATTAGATGAG